>NW_025732453.1:0-2499 GCF_021292245.1 Micropterus dolomieu
TTGTATTTTTTTCCGAAATCTAAGCGTTTTTTTATTTAATATTTTATTAGAAGCGAGTTTTCCCCATCTGTCAATTCAATCTAGATTATTTATTTTCAAATAAAAAAAAAAAGGAAAAAAAATAAAAAATAATAATGATTAAAAAAAAACAATAAACAATAATATAAGGAACTCTTTTTTCATGACTCGAGTCATGTTTTTCTGTTTTGTTATTAATAGTAGTTTAGGTTATTGAGTGCTGTATTTAAGTGTTTTTACTTTTTGTATATTTTTTAATAAAAAAATGTTTTTTTCTCAGTCCTTCATATAGCCCATGTTTTTTTGTTTGTTTTTTATTTGGGGGGGGGTGCCTTTTTTCAGGTCAGAGCAACTGCCCTTCAAAATTCCTGTGCACGTCCCTGAGTCATATAGTCAATCAAAATCCAATCAGATTCACAATGCAATATATAAAATCATTACCCAAATACTGTCAGCAATCTTTACATCTTGTCATGATCACATATTTGTTTCATCAACTAATATATCTCTTATGTTTGTTAAAATATCTGTAGTCACAGATCACCTCCAGTAGTATCAGCAGTTGTTCCAGCCCTGGAAATTTCCCAAATAGCACAAGGCAATAAGCCTTTTGTTTTTTTTTTCAGTAATGTGACTGACTGGACACATGTCTGACTTTCTTCTGACTAACATAACAGAAATTACTTTGCTGACTATTGTATATCATTAACATATTGTTTATTTATTAGCATATGGTTATGTTTGACTTTGAGCCATTTTAATAATTGAAGCTGCAGTTATAAAACAAATCACAAATTTTCTAAATATTTGTTTTTTTTATGCTAATACTCAGCTATCAGCAAGTCTTTACAGAGTACTATATAAACTTAGCTGTGTAAAAACCAAGCCCTTAGGCCCACTCAATGAGAAAAACATACTTCATAAACTTGCCATGAAAAGAAACTCCTTCGACCATTAGGCCTTTATTGCGCCACAACAAGCTCAGGGAGTGACATATTTTCTACCTGTGCTAACTTGTTCCAGCCCTGGAAAATACCCAAATTGCACAAGGCAATAAGTCATTTTTTTTTTCAGTAATGTGACTGACTGGACACATGTCTGACTTTCTTCTGACTAACATAACAGAAATTACTTTGCCGACTATTGCATATCATTACCAATCATTAGCATATTGTTTATTTATTAGCATATGGTTATGTTTGACTTTGAGCCATTTTAATAATTGAAGCCGCAGTTATAAAACAAATCACAAATTTTCTAAATATTTGTTTTTTTTATGCTTATACTCAGCTATCAGCAAGTCTTTACAGAGTACTATATAAACTTAGCTGTGTAAAAACCAAGCCCTTAGGCCCACCCAATGAGAAAAACATACTACATAAACTTGCCATGAAAAGAAACTCCTTAGACCATTAGGCCTTTATTGCGCCACAACAATCTGGAACTTGAACTGCTCAGAGAGTGACGTATATTCTACCCATGCAAACTTGTTCCAGCACTATAAAAGTTATTCAAATGCTTTTGGCAATGACAATGCTATCACAGTTATGTGACTGACGTGACCTACGTCACAGACACATGACACCTTTACAAATTGTTGTTAATTTCCTTGTCGACAAACAGGGCTGTAATCAGGGTTTTAGAAATGAATGAGGTCCAGATTTTATGTTTACGTTTTTCTCAGTTTCTTTGGTACATTTCTCCAATCTTAACATTTGCAAAAAGCAAGTGCATTTCTCGAAACAGGTAGTACAAACAGCACAAAACAGTAGTTTCCCTGCAAAAGCTATCTCTCAAAAGTAAATTTTACGGTCAGTGAGCATGTCAGTGCCATCAGAATGACAAGTCCTTGTGTCATTGTTTACGTACAACATAGTCAAAATGTTTAGTCATGTTGTCAATAACAGTATAGTCTGTAAAGATGATAATACATGGAGCAACTTTTAGAGCAATGTTGTTGGGCAATGTTGCCGTCAATGGTAATGAGTAAAGATTCTGTGTTTGACTACTTTTAACAATTTTTATTGTCTTTTGTCTGTTTTTTATCATCCTCTTCAACAAGTTGTTGTGAAGATATTCGGGGGAATCCAATCACACATTTACCAACGGCTATCTCAAAGGTTCCGAAAGAGCCCCTGAATGGATTCCCCTGAGTGAGACCTGGCCATCAGCTCCCATACTGCCTTTTCTTCAGCACTGATAACCACAGGTCCAATGAGGCCCACAACTCTGCTGCTCCTATACTCATAGGATCTGCAGTTACATTGGGTTAGAAGCAGGGGCATTTCCAGTCTCTGAAACATTGGGGGCTTAGCCCAGCCCAGAAATCTTTCATGTTTTTACCCCCCGCCCCCCGTTGCCGCCAACCCAAAGTACGTCTTTAAAGCAACAGTAAATTACCTCTACACAGTAACTCTAACATCTGTCTCATTTTCTGATAATAATTAACACTGATAATATTAACTGGGGGGGGGGGGGGGG
>NW_025732454.1:0-2643 GCF_021292245.1 Micropterus dolomieu
ATGTTTAGTTTCATCCTGTGTAAAAACTAAAGGTTCCATGTTAATACAACTCAACATGTTTAGTTTCAGCTTGTGTATAAACTAAAGTGGTTTAAGGCAACGGGTTTCCACGCGATTTGCGAGTAAAGTCAACTAATTCGTGTTAAGAGTGTGGGTACCAGACTCTTTTTGCAAACAGAGTTGGTGAGATCCAGAAGGCTGGGCAAGAGGAGGCACTCCTGAAGATCTAAAGGAGGATTCCACATGGCAAAATGGACCAGAGTTCCTGAAATGGACAATGGAGGAGTGGCCTGTAAGGTCAGCAAAAGACGTTGCATCACATGCCAGAGAGAGTGTAAACAAGCTGCAAAGAAAGGCATTTTCGGCAGCAGTGACCAGAGCTCAAGCAAAAATCAGCCCAGGAGAGGTACCGAAGGCTCCACAGGTCTCAAAGAATCTAAAGGATGGAAAAATAGCCATCCCAGCTCTTCTTATTGCAAGACTACCTGCTGGCTGGGTAATAAAGAATCTTGTGGACGTGAGAAGCTTCAGTAGCTTATCCAAACTGGCCAGAGTTATTGGCTGGCTGTGGCGAGCCGCCAAAATGTGGCTTAGGATGAAGGGCCAGGCCAGAATGAAGGCAAAGTGGGGGGCAGAGTCACTTAAAGGAAAGGGCAGTGAAGCTGTGCTGACAGTGGGTGAGCGTAACAATGCGCTTAGAGATCTCTTTCTTGCAGCTCAGAAAGGTGTAACTTTCCCAGACACTACACTAAGCAGGTTGGCAGTGTACAAAGATGTGGAATCTGGACTCTTTGTGTGTGGAGGCAGGATTCAGATGTTTTATATAGACAAGACTGCGGTGCTGGTTTTACCTTATGAAGCGTGGGTGTCTACATTGCTAGCACAAGAAGCCCATAAAGCGAACCATGAGGGAATAGCAGGAACCATTCTGAGGATGAGAAGAAAAGCCTGGGTGATAAAAAGTGTCAGCAGATCATGAGTGACCTTCCACCTGAGCGAATAGGCCCAGCAGCGCCATTTGAGTTTACAACCATGGACCGTTCGGCCCTTATGAGGTGAAGGATGAGGTGAGAAAAAGGGTCAAACTGAAGGTCTGGGGGATAGTCTTCTGTTGCTTGGCTTTCAATAGCGATACACACTGAGGTAGTGAGCAATCACTCATCTGAAGGCTTCCTGCTTGCGTACAAAAGATTCACTTCAATAAGAGGACATCCCAGGAAACTGGTCTGATCCTGGTACTAACTCTATGGGACCAAACCTGCTCTTCACACATTTTTGGAGCATCTGGTCAAGTCTGAGCTTAAGGAGGAAGCTGCTAAGCATGGCACAGAGTGGTTTTGGAGGATCCACCCTGCAGATTCTTCTCACAGGAATGGGGCAGCAGAAGCAGCCGTCCGAAAAGTGAAGCGGGCCCACTTTTCCCAGTTTCCCAGTTTTCACATGGGAGGAATTTCAGACGTTTCTCTTCATGGCAGCCAACTTGGCAAATGAGAGGCCCATAGATGCCAGGACTCAAAGCCAAGAAGACTGTGTGGAGTACATCAGTCCCAACTCTCTCTTACTGGGACGAGCCAGTGCAAGAGGGGACCCGGGGGATTTCTATTTTGAAGGTTACCCTTACAAAAGACTCCAACATATTCAGGCAGAAGTCAGCAAGTTCTGAAAGAAGTGGAGCCAGTTAGCTGGTCCTAATCTGTTTGTTAGGAGCAAGTGGCATACCAGACAGCGAAATGTTGCAGTGGGAGATGTGGTCTGGCTGGCTGACCAAAATGCCCTGAGAGGTCAGTACAAGTTGGCCAGAGTGGTCAGTGTCAATGCTGACAGAAAAGGCATCGTGAGAGATGTGAATGTGAGAACCTTTCCCAACTACCCTGTCACAAGGGTGTTTCTGCTGCAGCCAGGTGGGAAAAGACGCCAATTTAATGTGAATTAAAGCTGCAAGCAGCGTTGGGCGGGCCCTCGCACTGTGTGAGCCGGCCGAGTTGCATATTCTGGAGCTCTGCCGGTGCGGCTGTGAATTTCCTACGCGGTTCCGACGCCGCATGAAGGTGCTACATGTCACTTCCTGTGTCCCCTATGTGGAGCTACATAGCGCTTGCCGCTATGAATATAAATCGGTATTGGTGTGTAGATGTCTGCGGGGTGGGAGAGTTATCAAGCACGTAAAGTTTGTTTCAGATGTGAGCATGTACACTGAACAATAATGTACCCAAACAATAAAATAAATTCCTTTTATATTTCCCTGCCTTGTTGTTTATGTGTACATACAGAGGAAGAATGTGAGAACAGCACACATTTCATCGTTACTGTGTGTTAGAGCATGGGAGAACAGTGGATACTTTTAATACAGCCCACACCCCTAATACTGTGTAACTATAACAAGTAGAGAACAGAAGAAAAAGATGTTCTTTCTTTACAACTGTCTGCATAGCTTATTCATATTGTGTAATGAATGAAAATAAATAGGCCTACTAGGCTCCTCTCTACTTTGACATTTAAGATTAGCTTGTTTGATCCACCTTCATACACATGTGACATTACTGTACAACTTGAGAAAGGTGAGTTGTTTTCTGCTCCAGCCTGCCTAAAAGAAAAGCGTTTTGGGGATTAAATGGACTTTATTAGCTGCTGCAGTGCAGGATG
>NW_025732455.1:0-2444 GCF_021292245.1 Micropterus dolomieu
GGTTGCAGCATCTCAACTTACTGGTTTTCTTAATCAAGTGAACTCTAGTGAACTGAAAACCTTTGGGTTTTAGACTCTTTAGACAAAATGATCATTTTAAATACATCAACTTGGGCTCTGGGAAATTGTGATGGAGATGTTTCACTACTGCTTGGGGATTCCCACACAAAAAATGAAGAGCTATATAAATAAATAACAGAACCTGGCGTTAGGAGGCAGTGACAAGCACTGTACAAGCAAGTGGCACTTCAAGTATGCCTACTGGATACACCCTGAGTCACTTTGGGAATTAGCTATCTAGTTAGCTAGTAAGTTGGTACATAAGTATTCTGGTTTTTAGCAACACATTTGAAAAAGTGTCTGTGTTAGTCAGTTAGGTAGTTATAATCTCTTATCTTTCAGTTGGGCGGGTACGTCAGATTAGATTAGCCAGCTGGATAAAACCAGTCAGTTAAGTAGTTAGCTAGTCTGCAGCTCCATCCAAGCGCCCTTCCACACTCTTATAGTTACAGAAACATAATTTTAAAGAAGTGAAAAACTGTGTCCAGATCAGCTGATAAAGACTTTCTACATACATTTTCTGGTCATAGTTACATACTTATTATGTGCATCTGAACCTAGGTCTGTTTCTACCATCCTGTTTTTATCATCCTTGCAGTCACTAGATTAAAAATGATCTGCATGACATGTCACCACCAGTGCAACAGTACAGATGCCAAAAATGTGATATTTCTGCCCCAGTTTTGATTTTTAATGTGCAGTCGTTTCTGTTGTTGAAGTACTCAGATTTAATTTGAATGTATAATTACGGTTACAAAATTATTTCAATTAATTATAACATCAAATGTGTCTGTTTTGTGATATTGTTGGAGGGGAGAAGTCAACTGAAAAGTACTTCCTGTGTCCAATGCCCTGCAGGAAAATAATCACTAGGCCTACCATCATGGTGTGTTTCAGTGACACTCAAGAACAACATACAGTTTAAAACTGATCAATGTCTTGAAATGGCTTGCTCAAGGACACCCAGCAGAGCACATGGCTGTTATTGGTGTCAAATCTGCTGTTGCATTTAAAATAAATGAGAAAATTTGTTAAACCGATGTGCAAAGAGTTTTTCCACCGGTCTAATTTGACTGTTACCATGCATTGGAAATTTGGGGATGGAAAAGTGCGGAGGATGGTTTTTCAGGGTATTGAGAAGCTGTGGGTTGGGTAGAGATACGGCATCATGTGTATGTTTCATTGTGAAACTTTTTGTGATGTCTGATTTATACAGTAGTGCTGTCAAGCCTGCCCAGCTCCTGACATCATATTAAACAAAGTAAAGTCACACTAGTCAACATGCTCCACTCTTGGATAATATCAAAGTATTAGTGCCTTAAAATTAAATTTCAAGTAGTTTAAGTTGTGGGAAAACTTGTTCACAACAAAGATGGATGAAGCCTTGTTTTTAAAAAACAGTAAACAGCTGTTTTTTTAAATTAAAAGTTATATTCGAAGGGCTCCAACATTTTTAAAACTGTAAATGAAAATTTGTTAACTCTCAGAAATTCTATCGTTACAAAGTCATGAATGTAATATCAGTGGTTGTTCAAATGGATTCTGTCAACACAATCTCACTTGAAGGCACTATATGAAGTCCACGTTATGAAGACTAAATAGTCAAACACATTGTGTCGTTCTCAGTAAACACTTGTGTGAGGCACCAAGAAAACAAAGATCATCTCTTGTTTTCTTGCTCTCATGCATTGCTTTGCCCATACTGGGAACTTGGAACACCGGAGGAGCGTTAGTGTTTACCATAGACTGCTCTGATTTTATTCATCGCTTATGTTGAATAAATTGTTCAAGCCAAGATAATGTTATGTAGCTACAAATGGTAACAAAAATGCAAAATGCATGTATTTGATTATTTACACCTGTTCTTTTCCTTCTGTGACATGGCGAAATGTCTCCTGTGACCCACAGTGTTAAAAATCTATGCTGACTGGATGGTGGCAATGACAATACCTAACTGCAAAATTTTGATAACTAAAATGAATGTCGCTGGAGCACAACTTAAAGGTGTAATGGCACCAGATTTGGTTTGGTATGAGAGAGAAGTATCAAATACATTCCATCAAACTCATTTTTGACAGCTATTTCCGGTCCCGCCCCAACCGGAAATATGTCTGTATGTAACTGATAAGAGGGGGGGCATCCGGTCCCGCCCCAACCGGAAATATGTCTGTATGTAACTGAAAAGAGGGGGTTCATCCTGTCCCACCCCAACCGGAAATATGTCTGTATGTAACTGATAAGAGGGTTGCGTACATCCTTCCATTGTGTGTTTTTCATTGATTTAAAGACTTTATTAAGTAATACAACTTGAATGAATTAACTAGGAGGTGTTTGTGACAATAAATTTATCATTAAAAAAGTATAGCAGTGAGTTATAAGTAAAA
>NW_025732456.1:0-3114 GCF_021292245.1 Micropterus dolomieu
AAAAAAAAAATGTATTTTATATGTTAGTTAACTTGTGAATAATACAATATTCATATATAACACAAGTTATATACACACACATGTATTGTGATTTATATTGAGAATAACAGTCTCTGATTGGCTGGCAGGTGTCATCCATTTATTTCCCACCAGGACACCTTGTTTTTCTTCAACTTCTTTTTCACAGCCAACAAAGTGAAAAAACTTTCATTTTTCATTTCAGTGACTTTAATAAAAGAAAATCAAACTTGTATGTTAACTGACTGCCAAACTGCACTTCGTGAATCTTCACACCTCAGTAACACATTTTCACACATCTCCCACAATCCTCAATCTTTTCTCCCCTTAAGATTGATCCGCTGTGTCTTGAATACAACCTATTTTATCTGCTCATTACTTGTATCCACACGTTCTCATCAAAAAGAAAAGCTGTTGAAGCGAAACACTATTTTCTCCGTTTGGCATGTCAAGTGAAGACACAATTATCCCTGAGTATTTGTGTCTTTAGGTGACTCAGGGTGAAAGATGAATCATTCCTCAGACTGAATACTCCTCGTTGTTTAAATTACTTTTCACGCACATACACACACACACACACAAAGGACACAGTAGTTCTTCCACAACTTTTTGCTGAATGTATTTGTGTCATGGTGCATTATCCTGCTGTAAGTAGCCTTGAGAAGATGGATACGCTGTGGTCATAAAGGGATGGACATGGTTAGCAACAACACTCAGGTCGGCTGTCGTGTTTAAACAATGCTCAACTGATACTAAAGAGACCAAAGTGTGCCAAGAAAATGTCCCCCACACCCAGTGGCGGCTCCTGCCAAATCTCTCAGGGGGCCAATTGATGCGATGATGGCTAAGGTGACCAGTTTAACCGCTTTACCACTGCTCGACTCGACTTTTTTTCGTATCAACTCCGCCGAGGTTCCAAGCGAGCTGAGGCGATACTAAAATGTGACATGAAAACACAGCAGACTACTGATTGCTCAGAGATAATCGTCTCTATTCACTGCATCATAATTGCGTGCGCCAGATAGAGGCCAGCAACAGAAATTTTCATACGTTATATCATCACTAAATCCACTTCTGAGAAGTTTTGAGGTGAGAAATTAACTGTGTGGATTTCAAATATTGACAGTTTTACGAAGTGATGTTGGAACAAAAATGCACTTGAAAGTTTTCGGAGCTGAGGAGCTCCGCAAGTAGCGGCTGGGGAAGCTTGCGGCAACCCACGGGAGGAGTTCGTGAGGCCGGCCAGCCGCACGCTCTCAGAGCCCTCTGGTCCCACTGTCACACAGACCGCTGCAGCAACAACGGCAGATGAAAACACTGTAAGGTTTTCATACCGCTTATCTGTCTTTACATTCTGAATAATGCTGAAACTTTTTAACTTAAATCAAGAGACAGCTGTATGTGGGTCGCTGGTGTGAGTGTTGCATAGAATATTACGTTGCGGCAGTTGTGTGTGGCGTCGCTATGACAACCAGCTACATTGAGTGGTACTATCTCTGGGTACTATCTGCAATGGAAAGCGGAGCATTCATGAAGGAAGATCAAACATAGCTATTCTTAAATGTTTAATGGGGTACAGATGATTATTTATTTTCATTCTTTACACACATTACTACAAGACTAATAAGGTAAGCAGAGAGTTGTAAAGAATCTTGAATGTTCTCCCCTTGTTATCCTGTAGTTTACAGTAATATTAGGGGTAGGCTGTATTAAAAATATCCACTGTCCTCTCGTGATCTAATCACACAGTTACAACGAGCTATGTGCTGTTTTCCAATTCATACTCTATTGTTTTGGGTTATTTTCTGTATTGCTCTCCTTCTTCTTTTTTATCCTCCTTTGACACTGACAGATGCCAGTGATGGTCAATTCATGCTACCTCCTTTCTTCTTTGGTTTCTGGCAATAAAAGAAAAAAAAAACACATAAAAAAATTGTTACTGGTTAAGTGCAGTTAACTTTAAATTGACTCCACTGTCACACATAAAACATGCCTTAATAACAATCACATTTAACATGCATAAGCACAAAATTAGGCTTAAAAAACTATCTATTTTTTTTTTTTCATATTCACAATTACTAACTTAGCCTATGGCATTTTACACAGCATAAATTAGCCTAGTGGCTAGCGGACCTTTTCTCTCCTCATAGCTTAACAATTTACATGTATTATTTATATTATGTCTTACTCACCGCTAGTTAAGTCCCTGCATTTCCCAACACAACACCACGGTTGAATTTTCAGCCTAAATGTACGTCATGCAGCAGAAGCGTAGCTCTGCTGCATGGGTGCATGACGTAAACACGTAAGTGCGAGCCCCAACCAGACTGAAGTCGCGGGACTCTGTGGAGCACGACTTCATACTGATTGGAAATCAATATTCAGAGGCAAACTGTCTATCAAAAACAGTCTAACAGCTAATTAACAGTGTGGTAGAAAGTGTGAGAAAAATCCCCTTCCTTTCCCGGTTTGGTGGTGCGTCGCCCAATCGCCCTAATGAACAAACCACCCCTGCCCACACCATTACATCACCATCACCAGCCTGAACCGTTGATACAAGGCAAGATGGATCCATGCTTTCATGTTGTTTAACTATTGAGTGGATTGTTATGAAATTGGGTACAAACGACACTCTGTTTTCAAAGTTTTTACTTATGTCCCAAGCCATGACAAGATGCCTCTGAAACCAATGACTGACCGCCCATTAGCCTGGACTATATACCATGATATCTGAATGTCTGAATGCGTCTGTGGAGAAGATTTCCTTAAATGCCCACTGTGCAGCAACACTATTGAAGAGGTATTAACATCTGGGGCCAATCTCAGGATTAACAGAACCGTTTTTTGAGACTAGCAAAGTTTTCTCTATTTTTCAATCAATTCAACAGTTTTCTTTTCTGGTGTTTAACGAGTATTGTCATGGGACCAGAAGTGTGATTGTAGACTTGTATGCTTCCACAAAAAATATAGCTAGAGAGGAATCAAAGATTTTCTTCTCAGTCAATGCTTATTATTTATAACACGAAACCTATTTGTGGTTTGTTTTGAAATGTCATTTATTGTGTTGATCAAACCTCTACTGCTGTACTGCGTCTC
>NW_025732457.1:0-2511 GCF_021292245.1 Micropterus dolomieu
CTGAATCCAATTGAAAATCTTTGGAGGGAGCTTAAAATTCGAGTTGCCAGGCGACAACCTCGGAACCTGAATGATTTGGAGGCTGTCTGCAGGGAGGAGTGGGCCAACATCCCTGCCGAAATGTGCACAAACCTTGTCACCAACTATAAAAACCGTTTGACATCTGTGCTGGCCAATAATGGCTTTTCTACAAAATATTAACATGCTGTTTGTCCAGGGGGTCAAATACTTGTTTTTCCTCATCAGATGGTTATCAATTTTAATAAATTCATATGATGTGATTTTCTGGAATTTTCTTTGGGATTCTGTCTTTCACTGTTAGAATGTACATATGATTAAAATTATAGATCGTTGCATTCTTTGTAAGTGGGCAAACCTGCAAAATCAGCAAGGGGTCAAATACTTATTTCCCCCACTGTATGTGATGGTGACACTGGTTTTGTGTTTCTGTACTGCAATTTCTTGTTACTTACCAGCCAACATATACACAGATACTGATGACTGACAAATGCAACTCCATAGCATCTTACATTAGAGCTTTCCTGTCTGTTTACTGCCCTCGTCTTTCAAACTCCATGCCCCCCCCAGATTATAATGCAGTTTTTTCTGTCAAATACTTGATATCTGTACCTCAAGGACACAGATGACCACAGATGATATTATACTTCTGTTTTTACAGGCTGATGAGGAGTCATATTGGTTTCTTTTTAACGAAAAGCCTACTAGTTCCAGAGACCGTCTTAAAACTGGTAGAACTGGATGCAAACTGCCATGTCAACCATCATCTACTCCATCAAGTGTCCCTGAGCAATACAAACTGTCTCTACCATCTCCAAGGTTTCATGTTTTCAAAATGGAATAGAATAGAATTTACCTTTGGGGATTAATACAGTTTTATATCCGTACTGCTCAGGGTAGGCAATAAAGAGCCTAGCCATGGAAATGATCGTCATGCTATGCCCTCTCACAGAACAGCGTACTCTGTGAAATTGAAGTATTGCACAATTCTGCTAGGCTGGTTGTTTGGAAAATAATTTAAAGAGGATGGAATTGGCAGATCTCTGCCGGCATTGGAAATAATACAAATGCACATCTTGTTGGCTGTTTTTAAATGAATACAGCATAAAATGGCAGGGATTCTGGCCAAGTCCTATTTCCTTTTACACTGACAGTGTATTTAGATATTTCAAAGTTGGTGCACACAATACTTGAATGTGTTTTCACATGTTTTATTTTAGTTGAGGTATTGTTCCACAGCACAAAGTGTGGATTAAACCCTGGTACATTACACATGTATGCATGTCAGTCCGATGAGAAAATGAAAAGGAAAGTAGGGATTTTATTTAAAATCAGAGCAAATTAGAGCAAGCAGATGAGGACAGGAGAGGAGTAAAGTCTAAAAATGATCCAACCTTTTCCAGTTGGACTTAAACAGATAAGACATTTGGCTTGGCAGCCTGCTGTCTGACAGATGTTAATGTTGCATTTCATTATGTCTGTTTTGTTCACGGCACTGTAGCAGGAACGTTACTGCAGTTGGTGCTGATGTAGTGTACTACTTTGAAGTAGATGCTCCTATGGTCAGCACATGTGCTTTTTCCTGATCATATTTCTGATTTCTAGCTGAGTGCTGATGGTATAAGGTGTGTTAATGTTAGACGACCACAAGGACAATTTGAACTAAGATACATGGCTGTGACTAAGGCTGTAAACACTGGCTCCTGCTTGGCATTGCAATATAACTGCATGTTTAAGACTGTAACCAGGTTATGTCATAAAAGCTGATCTCTCTGGACAGCTCTCGGTGTTTTATTCCTCAGTGTCTGCAAATGTGTGGTTATGTGTGCAGGACCCACTGTGTAATCATTGCAGAGTTGGTGGTCCACAGTGGGCTATGTAAATATTATTCGCAGCATAAATACTCTGCCACTCAACCACACAAATGCATGCAGTTAAAGTGTGAATCTGGAGGGGAGAGACAAAGAGATAAATAAAGTTAAATGGTTGCTTACTTGTTTTATATTCCTTGAAGCACTTATCTTTTTTTACAGCCTTACATTTTTTCAACTTACATGTCGGAGATTAGACAAACTGATTCCTCACAGTCCTGCTCCATGCTGCAAAAAAAATCAAATCTGTATTTAGGAAGATACTTTTCGCATATAACAGGTCAGCAGTTGTGCACAATTACCAGATTAGCATTTCAGCACAACAACAATTCTAATTTATGATGTTTATAATACCTCCCGTGACACTGTCACAAGACTGAATGTTTGTGAGTCACTGGTTAGATGGTGTGATAACAAGCTGATTCAGGCTGATTAGATCAGATTCGGGGGCCAGACGAGGTTGATCCATTACAGATGAGTGGATTCATCATGCTATCTGTCTCCATTAGTCATTCTATACTCTAAACATGAAAGGACCTCTTGCACTTCCTTCATAAATGAATACAGATGAGGTCGCTCAGAGACACACACACACACACACACACACACACACACACACACA
>NW_025732458.1:0-2398 GCF_021292245.1 Micropterus dolomieu
TGCACATACATGTAGCGATATTCATCCTCTGCATTCAACCCATCCCTGAAGGGAGCAGTGGGCAGCCACTCTAGCGCGCCTTGGTTATATTATTGTGTGCTGTACAAATTGGGCTTTTGAAACGGTTAAAATGTTGTGCTTATTTGGATATGTTCTTGTCGGCCTGTGGACCATTTTAACTACTTGTAGGCTATTTTTATGTTCTTCTTAGCTGTGTTCTGTGAGTGTGTCTGCGCCCTGACAGGGCCAGAAGTTTAAATAACAGGCTAATGTATATGTGCTGTTGTAACATTTGCTCTTGTGGATATGTTCTTGTCCGCTGTGTGCAACGAAGTCTGGTAGTTACAAGACTGGTATAAGTATGTTTGATTCTTATTAGTGTGTGTTTACTGTGTTATTAGACTTTATTATTACGACGTGTACACAAAATGCACCTCCCACTACAGCACCCCCAACTTAAAACCTCTTCCCACAGCCATGCAGGGGTGTGATGAGACACTTAACCCGCGAGACAAGATTTTAGCACTATTTTTAATTTTTAGTGCTAAATTATATGACAATTTTGAGCATTAAATACTTTAAATCCTGCATTCTGATTACATTTTCTGCACCAGGTTATGATGAAAATGATTTTATTCATGTACAGAGAAACACAAAATTCTCGTCACACCCCTAATCATGATACATCAGTATATTTACATTTAACAGCAGTTCAACAACAATCTTTTTCATCTAGCAGCATTCAGCTGGCCCTGACTTAATCCCACCATCCAAAGACATGCAGGCTAATTGGTGACTCTAAATTTGAGTGTGAATGGTTGTTTGTGTTGTGTTTGTGTTGCCCTGCGATGGACTGGCGACCTGTCCAGGTTGTACCCCGCCTCTCACCCGATGCCAGCTGGGATTGGCTCTAGCTCCATGACATTGAGTCTGATGGTGCAATTTCTCGGCAGCTAAGTTCAATAATTTCATCTACCAGGCCGGTTCGGCCGGTGGTCAGGAAATGGGAACATTCCCGAATGCCCCGATGTCCAGTCGGCCCTTCTCTGAGGAGAACAGAGAGCGGCTGGACCCTCTCATCTGTTCACATGCAAGACTGCAAGTGAACAATTCACCAGGCTCCCTCCAACCTCCCAGCTTACAACACCAAAAGCAACTTTCTGCCTTTATGGATTGGTAATGTACTGAGCTTCAGTAGCTTAACTGCAACAGTAACTTGGTTAAGCACAGGACTGTTTAGTTTTCATACCTGTTCATTATTATTATTCACTTGTGTGGTTTTGCTTTGTTTGATTTGTAAATAAACACTTGTGTATATAGATGCTGGTTTCTTTTAATAAAATAAAGAATGAATATATTGCCATCCTATGCTTTGTAGAACTCTAAAACCTTCTATATATTAATGGTAATTATAAAATGTAATTATTAACCAAAATTCCAAATTAATCATTTAGTATATTTAATGAATTAAGTAATTGGTTATTAATCTTTCTTGTTTTAAGAGTGGTCCCCCAAAGTGAATATAACTTTAAATTATACTAATAATTATTGCATAGTTAATATAAATCTTGACGCCATCTAAACCCTAATATCCATCACAGTAATGCCAACATAGTGATGTCAACATGTGAGGCCCAGTGCGCCGTGTGAGGTTTAGTACACCAACACAGCTGTCTAAAAATCTGCCACTGTTTTCACTATTCTTATATCTGAATGTGAAATGACTTATCTGGGCTCCAGCCTCTTCACTTAGCCAGCCTTCAATACTGGAACCACCAAAAACATACTCATTAATCTCAGCGTCCTTATCTTGTCCCAGCCTCTGGTTTTTGCTGGCCTGGCAAACATGACAGCAGACATATTTTGTAATTACTCAAATAACTTGTACCTTCTAACTAAATATGCAAAATACTCAATTTAACCCAGCCCTCCCCTGAATAAATGTGTACAGTACCTTAGAGTTGAAGCAGCAAGCAGTAACATCATACCCAGCAGGCAACCCTTTTAGAGAGGCTGAAACAGATTTAATATCATCACATATGAAATCATTTTCTTTTAAAAGATGCTTTAAGTCAATTGGAATTACTAAATAAAAGTAAAGGTCAATATTCATTATGTATTATTAAAATTATGAAATAAACACTAGAAAATTAAACAATGGCAGATTCAGGTTTACTAATTGTCAGGAGTTAAAAAGTAATTTTAAAAACAATCCACTTACCGGGTTTTTCTGTTATCTCTGACGGCAAGTATGCCAATTCCTATGTGAACTCCGGGTCACATAGGTCACATAGTCCACTGGCTGCGAGTTTCTCGCCTATTGATTCTGAACTGTACACCTAGCAACAATACCAGCTAACAAGATGGAGCTAACAAACTCCACATATGAATAAAAAAC
>NW_025732459.1:0-2568 GCF_021292245.1 Micropterus dolomieu
GGAATCTTTCTCTTTGAGTTCCTCTGAAAGTCGTCGGATGTCTTCCATAAGGTCAGCAATCTTCTTGTTCGCTTTCTTAAGGAGTGAGCAGTCCTCAAGGGGCAGAGTTATCTCGGCTTGCATAGTCACCGGAGCTTTGTTGCGATCAGTAGCGTTGATCGCGTTTTTACGGTCATCTATCTTAAAATCCATGTCGGATGACTAAAATCCTTAACCCACGTAAAACTTAAATAAAGTTAAGTTAAATAAAAGGATATAAAAAATGTAACGAAAAAAGTGGATTAAAACTGGATAAGAGTCCGGTTCAAGACGGAGCTTCCGACAGGTGGCTACAGACGCCAACGCATGCGCAGAGTGCAGATTACGTCAGCAATTACGTCAGAGATCTTGTGACAAGATGATGCCCTAGATGATCATAGATACACCATGTAGCCAATGAAAGATCACAAAGAGGTAGGAGGGGGCCTGGTTGTGGAGGGCTTTGTGAGTGAGGTGAAGGATTTTGAATTGGCTTCGTTGTGGAACAGGGAGCCAATGGATGTTCTGGAGTACAGGGATGTTTTGGCTTGGGAGCGAATAAAATGTTATTGGAATAGTTAATTCTGGATCTGATGAACACGTGAATGAGCGTTTCGGCAGCATAGAAGGACGGTGATGGACGGAGGCAAGCAATGTTTTTCAGGTGAAAAAAAGGCCGTTCTGTTGTTGTGATGTTCAAAGGAGAGCTTGCTGTTGAAAATGACTCCCAAGGTTGCGGATATGGGGGGAGGGAGACAGAGTGGCATTGGTAATGGCGAGGCAGAAGTTGGGAGTGTTTTTGGTGAGTGATTTGGGACAGATGATGATCAAGTCTGATTTCTCACAATTGAGAAAGTTGGCATCCAGGATTTTATTTCAGTGAGTCAGTGTGTTCATCCGGTGGTTCATTTCCCCCCCCTTTGTGACCTGATGTGACATCACCAATAATAACTCTCCAACACTAGGAGAGATTAGTGTGTCTACTGATAAAGGAGCAGTGTTTTGTTGAGTCATGTAGAATTAATATAGGTTGGTCACTGCCAGGGAAAAAGCATGTTGAGCAACAGCAGAACAGACACGAGGCATTATAATAAATACACAACTTTCTTTCAAATATAGGTCAATGCTAATCCAGGACAGTGTTCTCAAAGAGAGCACTTTGAAGTGTCCCAAATGTCCAGCCAGGAGTTTAAAATCAGTGACTTGCTACAAGCAATATCTGTTATTTCCCTCCCCATCACAAACTTGGGGTGGCCATATTGCTTCCTTTGTATTTCTGTGGCTTTCATGTAATCTTTAATGTCCCCACCCATATCGTAGGTACAATAGAAAATGGTACAATATTGCTCAAGGTAATTGTATCAGTTCAAACATCAATTTAACAATCCAACAATGCTTTGTTGACAGACTGACTGTTCATGTTAATGTGGTGTAACCATGGCTGTGGCTTATATGTTCATTTCCTAGTTTGCATTGAGGTGCGGTGTTGTTTTGCACCAACAGTAAATTAATTTCTTAATACCACTACAGAGATTTTCTTCTGTTCTTCTAATGTGACCTAACAAGGTATGATGCTCCTTTTTACTGTAACTGAGTTGAGAAGGGATTTGTTTTTAGAAAGCATTCTGTCTTGTTCCATGAAGAAGTGTATTAAACTGCCTTGTAGGTCTGCTTGTTAAATTGTTTTCTTATGTGTAAGAGCTTTTCTACAAATGGAACTGAATTCATCTGTGCTTTAAGTGGATTTCAATTACCACCTTGTTTTACAATTAGGGTAGTTTTTGGGGGAAATCAATCAGGGTCTTTTGGAAACAAAATCATGTTCTGTCTGCAGAAGTTGGCCCCTTTCCATCTCCCCCTCTTCAAGGATAGCCTAATGGTGTGATTAATGGACGCTGCTCAGTCAGACAGTTCTTGTTCTGTCTTTCTATTAGCTGTCTTTACCATATATAAAACTGCCCTGAAGATGATTCTGATTATCAACGAGTCATGTGTTTTGTATACGGAAAAGACCTTTGTCGCAGTTTCCTAAGCCTAAGGTTTGTGAAGCAAGGATTTCCCAGGGTCTACTGCAGTAGTCAATCAACTATGTTGCAATGAATGAAAATAGGATGGGACTTGATTTGTCCTTTTTTCTGACATTGTGCTTTACTGCAAAAAGAAGATGGCTATAGGCTTTGCAGTCATCACCTGTTTGACGTATGTATGACCCATTCTTCTCTTGTAAATAGTAGCAGTGGAACAAGAAAACGCAGTAGATACCTTGATTGTGCTTATTTAAGGTTTAAGGTGTGCCCAAACTGCAGTGCACCAGATTTTCACCTAATCAGTTCCTTTGTGTAAAATTAATCCAGAACTCGAGATAACCTTTGCTAAGCTTAACTGCTTGTGACCATCACTGATCATTTAAGACTAGCTGTAGCTACTTCACAAGACACATACTTATTATTTTTCCAGTGGTAGGTTTTTATTGTTAAAAAGATGAAGAAGAAAACCACTACAAGAAAGTTAAGTTGGCATTTACAGCAAGGCAGCTTTTTAGGCAGTCAA
>NW_025732460.1:0-2694 GCF_021292245.1 Micropterus dolomieu
ACACATATATACATATACACATATATACATATACACACATATATATATACACACATATATATATACACACTATATATATATATATGAGATTACTGGATTATTATTCCTCATGCATTCACCTAAAAGCAGGATTTTACTGAGCATTTAGTATCAGCCTGCAGCTAATGATCATTAATTCATTCATCTGCTGATTATTTCCCCATTAACTGATTGCAGTAGTGAGACTGTTGTCATGGTGACGCCTTCATGTTTGTTGTCAGGTTAAACCTCAAAATGATTAAAAATATGAACTAATGTACAAACTGTTTAATTTAGAATAAAACATTAAAGTATTTCCCTCTGAGGGGAAAGTACCTCTAATATGTACTACAGTACAGTAGTCGAGTAAAAGTACTTCACCTCCGACACAATAACCCGGATGTCAGCAGCTTCTTCTTCTGTCCTCCGGGGGGCGGCGGAGGTTCTGCGGTTAGGAAGCAGCGAAGAAGAAGCGCAGCTAGCAGCTAGCCAGTTAGCTTCCTCCGTCATGGCGGAACTGAACCGACAGCTGCAGGAGTATCTGGCGCAGTCCAAAGGCGGCGGCGCCAAGACCATCTCCCAGTCCAGCTCCAGCACCACGGTGGACCTGGACGACCCGGAGCCGGTACCCGGGAGCTGGTTCGGGCGGTGGTCGCGCCCGTGGTCCGGGGGCCGCGGCGGCAGTCCCTCCGGGCAGAGCTCCGGCGGACACGGCGGGTTTTCCTGGCCGTGGTCGGCCGAGCCGGACCCGTGCCTGCCGGGCCTGAGCCGCCGGCAGCGGCTGGTGGCCTGCGGGGTCTGCGCGTGCTTCTCCGCGCTCTGCTTCGGGCTGTCCGCGCTGTACGCGCCGCTGCTGCTGCTCTACGCCCGCAAGTTCGCGCTGCTCTGGTCGCTCGGTTCGCTGTTCGCCATCGCGGCCGCGGCGATGCTGCGGGGCCCCAGCAGGCTCGCCGCCGGCCTGCCCACCTCCCCGGGGGCCGCGGTGTACCTGTGCGCCCTGGGCGGGACTCTGTACGCGGCGCTGAGCCTCCACAGCACCGTGCTCACCGCGCTGGGAGCCGCGCTGCAGGTCACCGTCATCGTCGGGTACGTGGTGTCGCTGCTGCCGGGGGGCAGCGCCGGGATCCGGTTCATGGGGGGCATGGCGGCGTCCGCCATCAAAAGGACCGTCACCGGGAAAACCATGCCGATCTGACCCGGTGTCTGACCCGGGACCCGGTGTCGGAGAGCGGACTGAACTCAAAGGCTTTAAAGGCCGAGTCCCCAAACCGGGTCCGGGGGCCTCCGGGACCTGGAGAGGACCAACTTTATTTTGTTTAAACATTCCACGGCAGGCTGATTATTGATCATCGGCTGCCGTAACAGATAGTTGGAGACTGGAACTGAGGCAGGATCCTGGAGGTGGAGGACCTGGACCCTGACCTGCAGGACCCTGCTGCCGCTCAGGACCTGGACCCTGACCTGCAGGACCCAGCTCCCGAGCAGACCACCACAGAAAGACTTTAAAGTGTGATAACATGTATCTGGGTGTTTGGAACTGGTGTGAGTGAAGAAATCTCTTTAATACAGGAAATAAAAATCTGATCAGAAGTTTGTTTCATGTTTTCTGTGATCAGCTGCGACCTCTGACCCCTGAGGGAAACACCCAGCTGTTTCCAGCAGACACATCAGCTGCTGGGTTCAATCTGCGCATCTTTCATTCTTTGATTATCGTTTTAAAACCAAAACAGGGAAACACTGATGTTTAGTGTAACTCAGCAGCAGATAAACTCTGAGCTCGAACATCAGCTTAGCGAAAAGACGAGACTCGACCCGGGACGGGAACTCTGCCCGAGAGTCCTGCGGTTCTTCACAGATGAAGGAACGATGCACAGACTGAAGCATGCCGGGCTACTTTAGAGTAGAGCTCGACACTGAAAAGCAAATAAAGGTCTGACGGTCCCTCGTATTTCACTACAGAACATCAGCTCGCCGTTTCCTGCGGCTCCCTGTCGGTTATTCAGCGTGCTGGTTTGACCTTACTTTGGTAGTCCAGAGGTGCTCAAACTTCTTCACATCAGACCTGGACTAGGGTTACGACCCCGGCACCAAACCCATAGCGGGCATAAAATACCACCTGACAGGTCACCACCTTCTTATTGTTGTCACGGACAAGCCGGGTGAGCGGTTTTATTTCTTTAAGTGATTAGTTCATCCTCACTGGCCTATCAGGGCAAAGCCTGCAGCTCGGGGGGGGAGGAGTGAAATACTTTAGTGACCAAATACGAATTGAAGGATATTTTTTGATGCGTGTTGAAAGTAAACAACAGAAAATGATTTAGTTAACTTCAATAAACTGAAGTGAAAGACCTCCGAGAGCTTTTTCCTTTAGTGGAGTCAAACCTCCGAAAATACGACGAGTAGAAAACGAGACAGCGGAGTGTTGAAACTAAAACTACAGAGACGTGTTTCTTGTGCTGATAAACAGTTTCTCTCTTCCGGCGCGCCGTTCGTGTGTTTGACCGGAGACGTTTCGGTTCTACTCGGTACCGAGTAGCGGTGCCGCTCATAGTTACGGTTGAGAAAGGATGTTTCATTACGGAAAGTGTACGAAACCCATGACGTCACTCATTCAGTCATCGTGTTACAGAAAAAGATTTTTGATTTATTTAAAGACGTAGTTCACTGCGCTGATTC
>NW_025732461.1:0-2371 GCF_021292245.1 Micropterus dolomieu
ACAGCATTAAGTAACTTTTTGGTACTGTTCCTCTGGGTTGTTGTCGCCGTGAAATTACAGGTGGAGAAGCTGTGTACCTAAGTATTAGTAAAACCACAATAAACCTAAACTGAACGTTACAAAGCAAATAGCAGCAGGTCCAAGCAACTGTAGCGTTAGCTGGCTGCATCACTATAGGCTAACGTAAGTAAACAAATCGTTCCACATTTGCTTTTTACTGTTAAATCCTTTCTTGCAGGCTAAATCAACAGTGGTACACAAGATAATAACATGGGTCGCATTAGTTGGTGAAGTGATATAGAAAGTGATATAACTTTGCACCGGATAACATTAGCAACTGTTCGGCGTTAGCTAATGTGACTTTCTGTGTTTCTCCAGCTTTACTAATGCTCACTTTGTTCTTACTCAGCATCATCTGAACCTGTTTGGTCTGATGGGCTTCAGCACATAAACCTTTATTGTTGTTTTGTATCCTTACGTGGAGCCTGTGTTTTGCTGTGAGACAGTTGTTTTAAGGTGTTAGTAGTGGACTGCATGTCATTAGCTGCCGTGTTGTCGCTGTAGTACGAGAGAGGCTCGGGAGCGCGCACAGGGCTGAATCCGACCCGGTGTCCCCACATTAAAAGCAGAATTAGTGTCTCAAAACAGGCGTGTGCTTCATTTCTAAATGAGTTTTGAGCCCATTGACAATAAGGCAATGAAAATTTGATTAATTTCATTGAAAAACTTACATATAGCCCCTTTAAACAGCTATCTCCTACGGCCGAAAACAATGTTTTGAGAACGGTGAGAGTGAAACAGTAAAAAAGCTATGGGGAACTACAGATTCAGGCGATAATAGGCAAAATAACAGGTGCATCACTAACAGAGACAAGGTACAAGACAACAGAGCATTTTTTTAGACAACATGACATTTTCACACTGTCACATTAGTAGGGCCCCAGCATAAAACATGCAAGGACCTTATTGAAACTGAAGGAATTATTATTATTTCTTCTCTCAAATGAATCGCAATGTACATGCTCACATCTTTAAAAAATGTACATGTAGGATGAGAGTCCCTCCCTAAACACATCCATATGCCAACAAACAGTCAATGTCATACCATTGGCAACCTAAAGTGACAAGTTTTACGCTGTTGTGTACTACTCCTAACATATTGGACACACCTACTTCAAAACAGTCTCAGAAGAGCTTTAAGACATTGATGATGCTATGTTGTGAAGCTTGTGAGTTTTCAGGTAATGGTGTGTCCACCACGGCGTGGCGTCAAAGTTGCTTCCCCATGAAACCAGAAGTTGTTGTAACTTCACTGGACTGAATGTAATAGAATTTAAATTGGAATGTGGTCATAAAAATTGCAATTTTCCTCCCTTATCTACAAAATTTAAAAAAGTACATGACCATAAACATTAGAGGTAGCTGTTAATCATAAACAGACCTTTAACAAAGTAAAGGCCTGATCAGACAGTGCGCGTTTTTTGCAGTAAGTTTCCAATTGTTTTCTCTAGGCGTTTTGAGTGCTGCTAATACACCCATGGCGCCTCATGTTTTTGCAGGAGCGCTGTGAACGCTGAACTCAGAGCAGAAAAGCGCACAACATCATTTTCACTTTTTTCCCATTGTCCATTAAGATGAATTGAGAGACAGGGCTTCTGTGGTGGTGATTACAAAGTTTACAGTTTAATTTAAACTGCACTAATAGTTGACTGATAGTATACAGTTCATGGTTTGTGTTAAGCTAATATTAGCTGACTTTCAAACTGTCCCAGACTCATCCTAAAATAAGCCATATTCTGTTTTTGTCTAAGACCTTTGACCCATTCACAGTATGTTTTCAGTTAATTGTAATATTTTGGTCACCTAAAAATGTCCCTAAGGAGTTGGCTGTTATTTTAAGCCTGCTTTTCACTAGCCAAAATTAGCGATCCAATAATATCACAACAAACAAGAAGCCAACAGCCAAAATGCCAAACCTCATGTCACTCATGCTTATCACATCTGTTTGCTGTGTTAGCAAGGCAGGTAGCCAGCTATAGTAAAGCTAAGTACAAAGCCTCAGATTGATGTATCCAATTTCAGTGGACAGAAATCCTTAATTTCTTAACAAGGTTTTTATTGTGAAACATTTGCAGGAATATGTTGTGGAAAACTCACTGACTTGCAACTCCACTGACATTCGTTTCACTCGGGACCACCTGGGTCACGTGAGGTTGTGAGGTATTACCTAGACGTCAAATTCGGTAAACAGCATATCTCACAAGTGCAATCTCACACTGAAATCCAATCTCAAAATGCAATTCCCAGTTGCCCTGGCTTTCACCCGAATTTGATTTTAGATACAGTATCTCACAAAAGTGAGTACACCCCT
>NW_025732462.1:0-2422 GCF_021292245.1 Micropterus dolomieu
AGACTGGTGAAAGATTGGTTTGATGAACATGAAAGTGAAGTTGAACATCTCCCATGGCCTGCACAGTCACCAGATCTAAATATTATTGAGCCACTTTGGGGTGTTTTGGAGGAGCGAGTCAGGAAACATTTTCCTCCACCAGCATCACGTCGTGACCTGGCCACTATCCTGCAAGAAGAATGGCTTAAAATCCCTCTGACCACTGTGCAGGACTTGTATATGTCATTCCCAAGACGAATTGACGCTGTATTGGCCGCAAAAGGAGGCCCTACACCATACTAATAAATTATTGTGGTCTAAAACCAGGTGTTTCAGTTTCATTGTCCAATCCCTGTATGTGTGTGTATATACACATAAGCACATATACACACACACACACACACACACACACATATATATATATATATATATATACACACACACACACACAGTAATAGCTACTTGATCTACCCATCACATCTGTCCCGGTACTATGGAATAGCAGTAACATACCATTTGCATGACATTGTTCTTTGGGCTATGACTAAGCCAATGTGACTCTTATCCAATTTCAATTTTTACCCAAACTAGGAGCCAATGACAGATCTGATCTCCAGGTTAAATAGAGCCTGCACTTCTCAGCACTTCACAAACTGCACATTATTCTGTTTTTCTGTCTCTGTCTAAGGTGAGCCATTTGAGCATTGGCAATTTGAGGGCTCCACTTAAAAAGCAGGTATTTATTTGCTGCAAGCGCCTGTCTGCTCCACTTATAAAGACAGGGTATAATCCCAATATCAGCAAATCAGCCGCCTCAATATGAAGTGGAAGATCACAGGGGGCAAGCTTCTGTTCAACACCTATGAAGGTTCCTATCTGCGTCTATTTGCAGTATATTTTAAAGATGGACCAATCATTCGGCAGGTGATCGGAATCGGCCAGTTTAAAGAGAAGTTTTCAGCAACACACACACACATACCAAACATCACGCTGGCATGGAAGTTCTTCCCCGTGAGTGAAAAAGACACAAAGCTTGCAGTTCGTAATACCCTTAAGGCCAAAATAAGCCATGCTTTCTCACTCGTAAAGTAAGACTTTACTCGGGCGGACCGCCCAGGTATTAACAGTCACCAACGGGGGGGAAATTTTGTTACCCATTTTAGCACTTTCCAGAGGAACAGAGAGAGAGTCTTTATCTGGTATTACATTAGAAGACTCTGACATTGTGGATGTTTTAAGAAGAAAGAAAGAAAATAAAGAAAATCACACCCAGCTTATATCTCAGTCAGCAGGTCAGATTTAAAATATCCGAAATAGGCCCAAAAAAAAAATAATGCTATCGTTGCATCTCTGATATATGCATCATAATCTATTTGTACTATGATGCTGAAATGTGAACCGCTGTGTACCTCAAGACTCAAAAGCTGAGTGTTGTTACAAATATTTGTAGAAAGCACTCCGATATGCAGAGTGAAACTTCTTAGTACACGTTTCACAGTTAGTGAAGGTTAAATATGATACCATGGCAGTAAGTGCAATAAATGAAGAGGTAAATACTCTGTAGTTGTATACCACATTTCTAGTCTTTGCGACTACTCAAAGCGCTTTCACACTTTATTCATACACTGAGCCTAAGTGCTCAAAGTGAAACTAACATTCACACACATTCATCCACCGATGGAACAGCCACTAGGGGCAATTTAGGGTTCAGTATCTTGCCCAAGGACACTTCAACATGCAGCCTGGAGGAGCCTGGGATGGAACTGACAATCTTCCAATTAATAGGCCACCCGCTCTAACTCTGAGCCACAGCAACCCTAATAGCTGCAATAGCATCTCATTTTATACACATGTTCGCATTTGGCATCTTACATAGAGTAAGGTATTGACAGGTAGGTACTTTTTTATAGCCTTTTTCCACATAAGAATAGTATAGAAATAATGGCCATGTTGCAATGGTCAGCAACTGTATAGTACAGTGATCCATTTTAATAAAATGCATGTTTTTTCTATTTTTAGTAACTTAGCTTGTTTCACCTTTTTAATTATACTTCATTCTCCATCTTCAGCATCACTCACTTATTGAAGTCGCCTCCTTCTGTTCTCTTCACAGTCACAGACCTAACGTCCCTCTGCTGCAAACACATCAGTGTGCCCTGCTTCTTTCAGTCTCTCTCTCCCCCTGTATGGCCGCTTCGGTGATTTTCTCCATCAGTAGTAGTAAACAAAACCAACGTGGTAGCTAACGAATAACAGCTGACTAGTATGTTCCCTGTCGATTTACCTGTTCCGCTCTTGTAAAATATCTACCTTGGCGCGACTTGTAACGTTATCACTGTGTTTCTCTGATAAATGCTACAATGTGTCACCTAACCTGGGCGGCCCTCCGAAGTAAAGTGTATGTGTGGGAAACACTGTTGTTTTTCTTTTTACAAGCCAGTTC
>NW_025732463.1:0-2500 GCF_021292245.1 Micropterus dolomieu
AAACAGAAGGAGTCCACAGTGATGACTGGGGATTCACACAGGATGATGGGGGAGGGTGGGGCTGGGCTCTTTCTGAAGTCCACGACCATCTCCACGGTCTTCAGAGCGTTGAGCTCCAGACTGAACAAAGAGGAAAAGCCAACAAGTAACACTACAGTAATGTTACCTACTGTGCTCTAACTGTTAAAGTGTGGCAACAATCTCATTATCCAGTCCAGTTCACTAACCATTATGTTAGCCGGCGAGCAAACGATGTATCACATCTGCTATATGCAGTAAATGTTAATGTTAACATGTAACGAGCATGGATTAGTTCAACCTCAAGCTGATAAAAATATTACTGTAACGTTGCAGTGGGAGTTTACCTGAGTTTCCGGCATTTTGTTTTTTCCGGGAGTATTGTGCCAATATAAGGTGACCTCAGTATGTCGTTAAAAGATATAATCTTATTATATATGAAATAAAAACGGGACAATTTCGGTTGTATAATCTGTCAAACATAACTCTTCTGAGAGAAATCAAGTCATTGTAAAGCAGAAACTACCTTTCAGTCAATAAGTAGAAGCTGCAGTCACTTTCTGGCAAGTAGAATACTGCATTTTATGTGTTGTTTTGGCCATTTAAAGGTGTTTTAACAGTTACAAAGGACCGGATTGGTCGGTACACAGCAAGTTAAATAATATAGAGTAATAATGTCTTTATTTTATAACTCCATAATATAATTAACTCTATAATAGCACACACCTGGTTGCAATCTTAAAACAGCAGCGCTAGTGGGCACTGAAAACTGCCCCTTTAAAAAACAGAATTATTACATGGTTTATTTCTGTATTACTCTCAGTTGTGCCATGGTTGAAAGAAAATGGCTTTTGCTTCTTTCTTTGAAGTCCCACAAAAATTTAGGCGTCATAAGTTTCGTGCATGGGCATGGCAAAATGCGTCGCTAGCACTGCCTAAAGAGCAGCCCGGGCAAAGTTTCTCTGAATTGTACAACATTTTTGTGGTAGATATATCATATCCAGACCTACAAAAACAAAAAAAGCCTCTTGGCGTGGTGTTGAAAGTCAGTCATTTGCCATGAAACAGGGAGTTGCTGTAACTTCACTGTACATGCTCGAATCTGGTCCAGACTAGATTCTTTATGGTGTTGTGTGTCTGACTTCCTGCCTGGTTCGATCTGCTCTGTGCAGCTTGATGTGGCTTCTGTCAAAAATAGATTTGCTGCATATTCTCTGCGGAGCAGCAGTCTTGTGGAAGCACAAGCATTGTCTAGAATGGTCACATTTAGCTCCAGCAGCTGGGGCGCAGCCTGCGCCTGTGGAACTTGCAGATGAGAGCGGAGAGCTAGTAATGGAATTTAAGGTTCAAGGTATGAACAGACTTGGCCATTTTCAATGTCATCAGAAGCACTCTGATATGAAATGAATAGGGAGCCAATGAAGGGAAAATCGTCATCATTTTCTTGTTTTAATTAAGATTCTAGCTTCAGCCTTCAGAACCATTTGAAAACTTTTAATACTAGCATGCATGCTGTCGAATCAATACTGTGTGTAATATGATTACAGAATCTGAGTTCATGAAGTGGTGCCATTACAAGACACTCCACAGTGTCAAGTGGTTGTGGCAGATTTGCTTAATGAGAAAGACAAGGTGAAATGGCATTGGTGATCGCTGTATATCCAACATGATGCTTTACTTATAGAAACTGTATGATATTAACATCCTATAATATATTTACAGAAAATCAAGGAACTTTAAAGGCTCCTATCTTAACTCCAAAACCAGTACATAAGCAGTGTAATAGCACAAGTCCTGATAATAAAATGTCCATAACTGTAAATATTTTACTTGCAGACTGCAACATCCTCAGAGAGCAGGAAAGAGCAGGAGAGATTCTTATCAGGAACTGGCCACTGACTGCCTTCCAAAGGCAACCAAAGATTTATTTTGAGATGCAAATCGCCATGGGCAGGGTGGCCAAACATGGCCAGAGATACAAGACCAGCGAGAAGGATTTGGCAGTCCAACTGTACCAACAGGACATTCTTACTGTGATGGACTATATTGATGTATGTTTTGTAATACAATGTTCACAAAATCTGCTTCTACATTTTCCTTTGCAAGTGTTACTGACTTACTGTGCTCCCCCCTCTGCTCCTAAAAGCACATGTGCTTGCACACACACACATACACGCGTACCTATCCAACAGTGCACTGTCGGAGTAAACTGCCAAGTGTGGACCTGTGTTTCCAGTCCTTTTGAAGTAAAATAAATATAATACAAAATTTACTTTTACTGTCTTTTAACATAATATTACTGCAAATTTGCTTTTTTTTGCTTTTTAAAGAAATTGCCAAGAGGGGACTTAGATCCTTAAACGATAGCTACCTATCCAAGAGGGGACCTCCATTGTTATGCAGTGGAACTGTCTGTGCTCATTCTCACCTAATGACTGTTTTTACCTTCAAAGACTTTCTTTGTTTCTTTCAAAAATGGATA
>NW_025732464.1:0-2425 GCF_021292245.1 Micropterus dolomieu
AACAACAACAACAACAACAACAACAACAACGGAAATAAGCCATCTTATTGAGATTGCATTCTTCACTGCCGTCCACAATATCTGTGATACATCATTTTCCTACCGTGGTTTCATCCCAATAATTTCTATCAGAGGGGTCTCTTACCAATTAAACATCTAAGATGTTGTACACAGTGGTAAAAAATTATTTCCAACAGTTACTTAATAGTGGGCATTGCCAAATATATGCAAATGGGTATCCGTGGTCTGAATGGTTTGGGGTCATCTTTTTGTGGTTTTCTGAAAATATTTTAATTATCTTTCAATGAGTTTCAAATAAGGGAATGTTTACTTGTACGACGTCTCTACCAGAAGGCCTATGTGTTTTCATTATGCCAACTGAGAGGGTAAATGTAATTCATATTTTTGATTTAGGGTTGGTCTGTTTTTTTACATACCAGGAAAATGGAGGAGGGCAGTGTTTTCTGTACTGTGATTTGTTTTTTTAACTAATTATCTGCAGAGGACCTAAGTGGTAAAACTACTGATTGCTTGTTTCTGTTTTGTTATTTGTGGTTGGTCTGAATAAATTTTGTTTATCTGAAAAATTAACGCCTGCATGCTGGTCTACCCAATAAGTACAACAATCAGTTTTTGAGTACCGCATTTTATAAAAAGCAGCACAAGGATCTGATATCATGTTTGATTCATAAAGAAATTTTTTGTACAACTGCTAGATTGTTTTTTGAGTTTGAATGCTAATAATGTACGAGCTTTACCTCTGTGTTCATAGCAACGTTGCTTTAAATTTAGATTTCTCTCAATCTATTCTGTAAGCAAATTTCCACGAGCTCTTTTAGCTTCATTAAGTAGAGTTAGATTGATTGTAGAAATCTGGCCTTTTCTGTTGCAACTGTTTCAGTTGTTTTTCAAGTTCTGTGTTTGGCCCTCCGAAGTCTCTTCTTAGCTGATGCAAATGAAATTACCTTTCCTACAAGATCACTGATGCCTCATGTGTTGTCAAATCAATGTATCGAGCTAATTAAATCTTTATATTATATGATACACTGTATCATATGAAGTGAAACATTTAGTCACCAGCAGCTTGAATTGATACATCTTCCTAAGTACAATACCAGGTTAAGGGGGGAATGGTCACATAAAGTTATGTATTTTACAATCCAGAACTCTATGAGACTCATTTTTAGCTATAAAGAAATAATCAATTCTGGAATATGAGGAGTGTGGATTTGTGTAAACTGTGTAATCATGTTCTCTTAGGTAAATATGTCTTAATGCATCAATGAGAACCAGGTGTTCAATAATTTGTTTGAGGGCCTGAAACACACTGAAGGTGTTAAAATCACCAACAATTAATATAAATCCCTTGGCTTTTTCTCTAATTGCTTCACACATGTTCTTCATCCATCCATCCATCCATCGTCAACCGCTTATCCGTACAGGGTCGCGGGGGGCTGGAGCCAATCCCAGCTGACATTGGGCGAAAAGGCGGGGTACACCCTGGACAGGTCGCCAGTCACACACCTTCTTAAGAAACTTATTAAGTATTGAAGTATTTACATTTAATATTATTTATTATAAAAGATTATTTTCATTTGGAGCTGCAGACTGTTACCACACAATAACTTTCTGTCCATGTGTGTATCTCACTCGCGGGCTCGACTCGCAGTGCACAGATTTGATTGGCTGAGCAGCATCACATGGGACGTTTGGAACACATGCGATTGGTCTATGAGTTTCCTGGGCTGCTAAACCAGTACAGTAAAAGTATTTACTATTCTTAGTCCACCCCTGAAGATAGTTTAAAGCAGTTCCATTCTTCCCACTTCACCTCTAGTTTTATCTTTAGAAGGCCGCTACCGTAGAATCCAACAGAACAAGTACACGCGATACACTGGTTAACTGCTAACGCTGTGTGTGTGAGTGAGTGAAGTCTCTGTGGGTCACAAGAAGCTTTGCTGGGAAAAGAATCTGGTGTTTGATGATCCCCTTCTATCGTAGTTTTCGTCACACTCCATAGAATTCTTGTTGTTGTTAAGTAGACTAAGTAGTAGTTCCCTGGATGGCATCGCCTTGGCCTCCAGCACCACTGTGAGGAATCTTGGAGTTATCTTTGATCAGGACATGTCGTTTAAGTCCCACATTAAGCAAATTTCAAGGACCGCCTTTTTTCACCTACGTAATATTGCGAAAATCAGGAACATCCTGTCTAAAAATGATGCAGAAAAACTAGTCCATGCATTTGTTACTTCTAGGCTGGATTACTGCAATTCCTTATTATCAGGCTGCTCGAAAAAGTCCATTAAGACTCTTCAGCTGATCCAGAATGCTGCAGCACGTGTTCTGACAGGAACCAGGAAAAGAGATCACATTTCTCCTGTTTTAGCTTCTTTGCATTGGCTTCCAGTAAAATCTAGAATAGAAT
>NW_025732465.1:0-2372 GCF_021292245.1 Micropterus dolomieu
ATAAAAGGAATTTATTTTATTGTTTGGGTACATTATTGTTCAGTGTACATGTTCACATCTGAAACAAACTTTACGTGCTTGATAACTCTCCCACCCCGCAGACATCTACACACCACTACCGATTTATATTCATAGCGGCAAGTGCTATGTAGCTCCACATAGGGGACACAGGAAGTGACATATAGCACCTTCATGCGGCGTCATAACCGCGTAACAAGTTCACAGCCGCATCGGCAGAGCTCCAGAATATGCAACTCGGCCGGCTCACGCGCGGACGCGCTTACAAGTGCGAGGGCCCGCCCAACGCTGCTTGCAGCTTTAATTAAGCTTAAAATTTTTGCGATAGTTGACCCCTTTCCTGTATAAGCTAGACTTAGAACAGGCCAATATTGGAAGCTATTATGTACAGTGTCTCACAAAAGTGAGTACATCCCTCTCATTTTTGTAAATATTTGATTATATCTTTTCATGTGACAGCACTGAAGAATCGACACTTTTCTATAATATAAAGTAGTGAGTGTACAGCTTGTATAACAGTGTAAATTTGCTGTCCCCTCAAAATAACACATCACACAGCCAATAATGTGTAAACTGCAGGCAACAAAAGTGAGTACACATGGTAACACATGGTGACTCTGTTTTAATCTTGAAAAGCTGCAGAACTGCAGTCGTTATTCATTCAACGTACACTGTAAATTTCCAGCTAAACTGGCGCTTATTGTTTTTGCTTACCTTTTCTCTCTCTCTCTCTCTCTCTCTCTCTCTCTCTCTCTCATCTGCCATTCACCGGTCTTGTGTGAGTTTTGCGTGCATGCCGTGCTGCTGACAACTGCATGCAAGTCGCGGTTCCTCTTGGGTCTATTTCAAGTAGCGGCTGTTTAAAAACGATATAATATTCTTTGTGTGGTTCATCAACAGTGATAAATTATCCGATAGTCCCTCGAGGTGCGGACAACTCGGCACAACAACGGTGAAGCTGGGCCTCTGCTCCCTCTCTTCAGCAAGTGTTCCTCCACTGCTACTACACACGCACACATATCAAAACGGCATGATCCTTGTTTCGCTGCGAAGCTTAGACTGTGAGATTTAGTCGAATCAGGCTCCGCCCATCGAAGCATCGAACCTTCAACTATTAGGGGCAGCCCTAGTGGCCACCATTATTTTACAGCACTGCCTTTACACTCTTGGGCATGGAGTTCAACAGAGCTTCACAGGTTGCCACTGGAGTCCTCTTCCACTCCTCCATGACCACCTCACGTAGCTGGTGGATGTTAGAGACCTTGTGCTCCTCCACCTTACATTTGTGGATGCCCCACAGATGCTCAATAGGGTTTAGGTCTGGAGACATGCTTGGCCAGTCCATCACCTTTATTCTCATCTTTGTTAGCAAGGCAGTGGTCGTCTTGGAGGTGTGTTTGGGGTCATTATGTTGGAATACTACCCTGCGGCCAGAGCCAGATTAAGAAGTCAGAGGCCCCTGGACACAAAGATTTGTAGGGCCTTCACCCGCTGACCCTCACGCATGCGCACAATCAAGGTTATATTATTATATATTATAGGGTATTATTTGTTGGAAACACATCTAGTTTATAAAGGACTGATTTATCGTCCGGGCGATATTATCAGCTGACATGAGCTTATTGCATTTACATTAGTATCTGCGTTTATAACAGCCAATTAATGACTATTAAAAGAAACGGAGAGACAGGTTTGTCAATCATGTCATGAGTTGCATAGTTTCACTATAAGGCACTGTGCATCTCCCCTGTTAATAACAGCACCACCAATCCACCACAAAAAGGAATCAGCTGACCAGAGTCGAGCAGAGCACTCAGAACCAATGACGGAGTTCATGATGAGCTGGTCATTTGTCACATGCGATACATGACTTAAATAATAAAAAATGACCCTCATCACTTCTCCTCTTGTCATAAATAAGCCTGACAACATTCACGACCATACCAACCCGATTTTCCTGAGAGACCCCCGTTTAAGAATTTCCCTGGGGGGTCAATAAAGTATTTCTGATTCTAATTTGTGATTCTGATTTCTCATTGCCCTCTCTCGGGTTTCTCCTGGGTCATAGTTATTACAGTCAAGCGGGAAGCTTCTGGTCAGCGATCTGTTGTGAACGCAGAAGTCCCTTAAACCTGCATTCTATTGAACAGCCAGCAGGGGGCATCTCCTCTGGTTACAAAAAGAAGTCTGGTTCCATTTGAAATAAGGGCAAAATTAAGCTACTTCTCAGCTGATTTATTACCTCAGTAAACACAGTCGTTAGTTTCAAGTCTTCTTCAATACAACATGATGTTCATTTAGTAAATTATGGTCCCATTTATTTTAAAATAGACCATAAAGCAGAGTATGCTTCA
>NW_025732466.1:0-2945 GCF_021292245.1 Micropterus dolomieu
AGAGAAGTTGGGTATGTTAAAATGCAACTTTACAGCTGCTTTAAGTGACAGGTGGGCGCTGTCACAGGTGGCTAGCCACAGCAAGCAGGCTTCATTTGACCTGCATTCGGCCCGCCTCAGCTCCACCTCTGCTGCTTTAAACTATGAGACTCCACCGTTGCCCATTACAGTAGCTCTTCAGAAACCTGGTTGACGTCATGGAGACTTCGTCCATTTTTTATACAGTCAATGGTTTAAATGTGTTTGTTTCAAAATGCAGGTTGATGCCTGTTTGAAGTGTGAAGTGGTAACTCATTAGTGCATAATCAGTATATACACTGCTCAAAAAAATAAATAAAGGAACACTTCATCACATCATCACAGAATAACATCTAGTCAGTTAAACTTCAGGGGTATCAATTTGTCCAGTTAGGAAGCTGGATCTCAGCACAGACCATGTCACACTGTCAATGTTTAAAAATATTTTAACAGGTCTGGTGTAAAATGGGTTTCACATGCTTTTTGTACAGCAAATCAACAAATCCTACACAGGCAAATCGACAAAGGTTCAGCACCTCTGTTGGTAGAGATTGTCATGTCAAGCACAGCACTGAAGTCTTCCACGCCTCATTAAGATTTGATTATCCTGTCTTCCCGGGGGTAATGTAATTAGTGTAACCAGGATCGTGGAGGAGGGGTGGAGCAGAAAGGCTGATTGCAGCCCTGGCTTGTACCGCTCATCACTGCAAGCTTAGAGACCGACCGTTATGAGGAGTCATTGGTTGCCACCTTCTCACCGACGACCAACGACTCCTCATAACCTCAGACGACCGGAAACTTCTGCAGAAGTTTCAGAGCTAAAATCAGGCCTGAGGTTTGAGGCTCGCCTTGCTGTGATGAGATGTGACAGGCTCAATGCAAGAAACAAGACCCCAAACAAACAGCATGCCAAATCGACTGTCGAATGACTTTGTCTCGCTGTGATCTCCACTTGGGTCACTTCGATATGAATTATAAATGCACACAACTGCTTGTTTGTGAATAAATCATCCCACTCTTAGACATGAATGAAGGCCTCTGAGTGTGTCGCGTCTCTCCTGTGGTGCAGTTTTTCAGAAATGTAGTCACGTATCAGTCTTGCAAAGTAAATATCCTCATTAAATCTGCAGTTGGCAGAAGCAGCTACTCTGATTATCTGTGGCTCAAGAATGCAAATTAATCTGTAGCTTTTCTGGAATCACATACAGTAAAAGTATGAACATAAACCAAAGCAAAAACATCCAACTAACAACAACTACCCATTGTGCCGAACCTCTCCAGCTGTCCCTTCTCCTCCTCAATCTGTTTGTATATCTGCTTGGTCCAGAGCTATCTCCTCTCTCTCTGGCTTCATAATTACGAGATGAAGCAAGTTTGATTCAACTTAATTAGGACCTGAGGGCAAAGTAAGAAAGAATAACTTCACACAATTAATATCAGCCCAAGGGCAACAAGAGGGGACTGAGTTTTAGCAAGAAACAAGGGGGGTATATTAACAACAAGACATCACGTTTGTGAACATGTTTACTGTGCTGGAACTACACAGAGTACACCATACTAAGTAATTATACTACAAGAGCTCACTATTGAGAAACTGTAACGCTGCTAACGTTCTGCAACATTTTCTTACAATTAATTGTTTTTCTCTTCACTCTCTGATTGAAGTAGTGTTGTCAAACATGTTTAAAAACAGTATTTTCTTTGGCCACTTTGGCCAAACAAGCTGAGAACAGTGACTTATTAACCTTATAAAATTAGCAAACAATTGCCAAATTACACATCCAGCAGAGTTGTAGGGCTGTGTTTGTGGCCACTTGACACATGGAAGTCCACTCTTCACTCTACTTTTAGCTCTGTTTTTGGTCTCTACTAACTCATGAGGGAAATATATGGTTTGTTAGCGGTTAAACACTCAATTTTCTTCACCAGCTAATTGCTAACTTTACGTCTTTACACTGTTGTCTGTTGTTTGGTGCATGGCAGGTAGCACACAGTAGGTTTATTGGAAATAATTTTGCTAAAAACAGACACTGATGAGAGCAGTGAGAGTAAACTGACATGTTTATGGGTCATAAAAACCATAACAATAAGACGCTGAAGCATTCTGTAGAGGCAGGTCAGGTTTAATTCATCACTATGAGCAAGCCCTCTCACATTACATTTAATTATTTGATCCATTGTTAATATAAAGACTTGGAAAAGAATTGGTTGATTACACCCATTTGTTTCCTGACACTTTTATCTGCCCGTGAAAAGGTCTTTAAAGTAAAACAAAAGCTTGAAATTGCAACAATGCCTACGTTCTTTTCTGGAGTGTCTCTATTGTATACGTTAAATATTAGTGGACATCCTCGATTTAAACTTGTGTTCTCAATATGAAAGAAAATTGTGTTACTTAGAATGAGAGCAAGCAAAGATAATTTTAACAGATTAAAAAGGCTAATTTGTGCCAAGATGCTGAAAAGCTGATTTAATTGTGTAGTTGTCACTATGTGGTTAAAAAAAACATAACATAATCCAGTTATCCGTCAAACTAGAGATGGTTACACTCCATAAATATATATTCGTTTCAAATTGTTCATATTTCTGTTGCCTACATTTTAATTCACCAGCATGTCTGTGGGCTTGTTTCAGCTATTTCTATGTTGGCAGGAATAATACTTTGCAAAACTCCCCGGTTCACAATTTGAAAGCTGAGATGCATGGTATTTCCAAGATGGAAGCTTTTAGCCTTTCACCATCTGAAAACAGATACTCCAAGGAAAAAGTTTGAATACTGTTTGAATAATAAGTGATATGTGGGAAGTGCTGTGAAGAAATATTGCACCACTTAGCACTTATCACCAAAGAAGGATACAAATATATAGGGAACCAGTTATTAGAGGAGACCCGGGATGGTTGTAACATTTCTGTCTGTATCTTAGAGC
>NW_025732467.1:0-3701 GCF_021292245.1 Micropterus dolomieu
AATGTATATTGTAACAGGCTGTATATTAACTTATTGGGAGAAAACTGGTAGTTCTATGTAAAATCAGACGTTGAGCACCCCCATATCGCCAAAATGGCGCGATCCTTGTTTCGCTGCGAAGCTTCGACTATTAGTGGTCAACCCTAGTACCCTAGTAGTAGTATTTTCACCTCAAATTCTGTGAAAATAGGGTTTAAAAAAACTAAAATGATTCTTTAAGGCTTAAGCACTGAAACAGAACAGTTTAAGATTAAACTATATTTAGTTTGAGATGTCGTCCTATATATTAAAGTACACCCGACAGCTAATTAGAAACCAGTGATGTCTGTTGCAGTTGTATAAGTTTTAGGTATTGGCCTCACATATGGTAGGATTTTGAATGCAGGTATTTTATTTCTACTTAAGTTTAGATTGGTGCAGAGCCAATGAAATGCAGTTAGCATGTAAGAGTGCAAATGTCAGGATGTTTAAACGGTATGAACAGCAATCTATAAAAACGTGCACGCATTAGGTTTTATATACAGTTGGTTAATGTACAGTAATATAGTTGTGGAGGGCTTCAGTGTGTGCAGAAATATGAATAGTGAAAATAACATGTACTGTGAAAAGTGCAGTATGAATACGAGGTGTAATTAGATTCGAAGGTGTGGAGTTGAAGATCGATAACTTCTTCCACCGCTGTTGAAGACTAACAATTAACTACTGTATTAATATTTTCAAACAGAAGCTTTCTAACTAAGCTAAAATGTAGCTTTAATTCTGCTTCCTGCCTGAGGACAGAGCACGACAGACAAACAGACAGAGTATTTGGTTGCCTCATTAGCCGGCTGCTAATGGAAACAGATCATTAAAGAGCAGAGAAAGACTAAAAGCAGGATGAGTGTCTCTGTCCTGATTCACACTCAGTGAGAGAACACGGCGTCTATAAAGTGCTGCGTGTTCACTCAGTGTGAAGCCTCCAAACAACCACGTGTTTCCCACATCCAGTTATACAAGTTGACCAAAAACAGAACTGTTATTAATTAATTAGCTCATCCATAATGAGCTAATTAACTTGGTTACACACAGTGAACACTTGCTAGTAAGAGACTGAACATGCACTCAACACACTGAAGGCAAACATGCTGTAAACATGCTACACCCCAAACACTACCACAACAGTTACTACACAGACTGTTACAACTAGTATTGCTATTGCTGGTATGTACATTTATTTGTACATGTTGTTTTTGTAGTATTAGCTGCTACTATTAGTACTGTTAACTACCGTACTTACAGTATTAATAGTAGCAGCAGTGATAGTACTATTTGTAGTACCAGCAGCTGTTATTGTTTTATTTTTGTAGTATTATCAACAGCAGCAGTAGTAGTAATACTAATAGTAGGAGCAGTGACAGTACTATTTGTAGAACCAGCAGCTGTAAGTGTTAAGTTTTTGTTTTAGAAGTATCCTAGTATTTGTTTTTTGTAGTATTATCAGCTGTAGTAATAGTACCATTTGAAGTAGTAGCTGAAGTTGTTGACTAAGTTTTGTTTAAGAAGTAGTATTAGTTTTTGTAGTATTATCAGCAGCAGTAGTAGTAGTACTAATAGTAGCAGCAGTAATAATACTATTTGTTGTACCAGTAACTTTAATAGTTTCATTTTTGTTTTAGAAGTATTCTAGTATTAGTTTTTGTAGTATTATCAGCAGCAGTAGTAGTAGTACTAATAGTAGCAGCAGTAATTGTATTATTTGTTGTACCAGTAGCTGTAATTGTTATGTTTTTGATTTAGAAGTATCCTAGTATTCATTTGTGGTAATATCAGCAGCAGTAGTAGTAGTACTAATAGTAGCAGCAGTAATAGGACTATTTGTAGTACTAGTAGCTGTTGTTGTTGATTGTGTTTTTGTTTTAAAAGTAGTACTGGTTTTTGTAATATCATCAGCAGCAGCAGCAGCAGCAGTTGTAGTAGTAGTAGTAGTAGTAGTAGTAGTAGTAGTGGAAGCAGTAGCAGCAGCAGCAGTAGTAGTAGTAGTAGTAGTAGTAGTAGTGGAAGCAGTAGCAGCATTCAAAGTGTTGAATACCTTAAACACACACTGAAGACATGAAATGTCAACCTGAAGCTGCTACTTAAGTTTTATTTATTTGAACTGAATTGAATTTAGAGAAAATAACTGTTCACAACGTTTATCGGTGTGAGTTTGTGTTTTAGGTTTTTATGTGACGCTGGTGGTGAATCGATGGTGGAATCAGTTTGTTAACCTGCCCTGGCCGGACCGACTGATGTTCCTCATCTCCAGGTACTAGTACACAGTGACTCAGACTTTGGTTGTTGGGACCTTTCTTGGTCGGGTTCTTTTGTTTTCTCCCACATTTGACAGCAGCACTGACCTCATTATGCAGCAGGGTGACCATTCTTCAGCCTTCCAGCCATTAAAATGTTCGGCGGGATTGTGTTTCAGAAGCGTGATGGTTATAAATCACGGCTACATCATCAGCTACTGCATATAAGCTTCACATTAGAATAAAGCAGTGGTTGAAAGCAACAATGTACATTTACTCAAGTGCTTAAGTAAAGTATCTCAAAATTGTACCTAAGTATTATCAATTTATGCTACTTTATACTCTTCTCCAGCAGGGTAATGCTATACTTTTTACTTCGCTACATTTAAATAACAGCTATATAGTTCCTCCAGGACTTTGCAGGCCTTTTTTGTGATTGTTGCGGGCTAAAATGACTGATTTTATGGCAGCTTTTCTAAAACACTGCGATGTTCCTGGGCGTTTTTTTGCGATTAAATTTTGGGAATAAGTGAAAATTGCAAATTGCCCTACCCCTGCATATTTAAAGAGCTAAAGAGACAGGAGCATCTATAGCAGTGGTCGGCAATAGGCGGCCGCAATAATATCAGATTGCTTTGATAGCAGGAAAATAAAAAATAAATAAAGTCTTACTTCCTTCCCTAGGTATCTACCCCACATGATATGTACTATGAGCTCTTACTAGTATTTATTGCTGCTATTACTAGTATGTATTGTCAGTTGTAGATCTGTAGTTGATGCTCTGTTGATGCTTGTATGTTGTCGCTTTGGATAAAAGCGTCTGCCAAATGAGTAAATGTAAATGTAAATAGATAGCGGTTGGTGCTGAAATAGATCTCAGACATGACAGCTACAGTTACTCATATAATCACTTCCTCTTAAGTGATTGTGCCTCCAAAATAAAAGCAGGAGAACATTTTTTTTTGCAGCAATGCTTTATGTCGAGTTTATTGAGAGCTTTTACTTTGAAAAGTTCTAAGAGTCTCTGGTTTGTTTGACACACCTCTAAAAAAGCTGTCAGTAAACGTGTGATTGGACTCCCCTGAATTTCCTCAGGGAAATGAAAATAAGCGACCATGGGTTCACAAAGGCGGATCAAACGCCGGAACTACACAAACTGCAGCACATTTTTTATTGTGAGCATGTGCAAAAGTGTCCTTCTAATCCATTTGATTAACAAGGGAGAAAAAATTTGACCCCTGATCTACAGCTTGTTTCAGACAGAGGCTGAAATAAAGGCCTTCATGAAGAGACAGTATAAGACAGGAAATGTTTTTTTTGAACTTTGAATCATGCAAAGCTGCCATACAGGAGTCACAGAACTACAATATACTGCTGGAAAAGCAGCATAATAGGTCTCCTTTAACTGTGTTCCCGTCTAGCTACACCGGTTGG
>NW_025732468.1:0-10187 GCF_021292245.1 Micropterus dolomieu
AAAAAAAAAAAAAAAAAAAAAAAAAAAAAAAAAAAAAAAAAAAAAAAAAAATATAATCCGAGCAGATTCAATAGGGACCTCACACGGTCGTGCTCGGGCCCTAAATATAACAAGTGAGCCAAGGTAGAAAACGTTTTGGAATTTGTGCAGTAGATGGCTTCAGCCAGCAACCTTGAACAGGCTGTAGTGGCTGCAATTATGCCCGTCAAAGTTACGTCCACAAAAAGTGTTTCCTTTTGCACCGCCAGGCTCAGTAGGCTTGCAAAATTATTCATACCCCTTGAACTTTTCCACATTTTTTCATATTAAAACCATAAACGTAAATGTATTTTATTGGGATTTCATGTGATAGACCAACACACAGTGGCGCATTATTGTGAAGTGGAAGGAAAAGAATACATGGTTTTCAAAATTTTTCACAATCTGAAAAGTGTGGCATGCAAAAGTATTCAGCCCCCTACTATGTAGAACCACTTTGCTGCAATTACAGCGGCAAGTCTTTTGAGGTATGTCTCTACCAGCTTTGCACATCTAGAGACTGGAATTTTTTCTTCTTTGCAAAAAGTCTGTGAACAGCAATTTTCAAGTCTTGCCACAGATTCTCTATGGATTTAGGTTTGGACTTTGACTGGGTCATTATAACACATGAATATGCTTTGATCTAAACCATTCCATTGTAGCTCTGGCTGTATGTTTAGGGTCATTGTCCTGCTGGAAGGTGAACCTCTGCCCCAGTCTCAAGCCTTTTGCCGACTGTAACAGGTTTCCAAGATTGGCCTGTATTTGGCTCCATCCATCTTCCCATCATCCCTGCTGAAGAAAAGCAGGGACAGGATGATACTGCAACCCCCATGTTCAAGTTGGGGATGGTGTGTTCAGGGGGATGTGCAGTGTTAGTTTTCCGCCACACATAGCGTCTTGCGTTTAGGCCAAAAACGTCAATTTTGGTCTCATCTGACCAGAGCACCTTCCTCCACATGTTTGCTGAGTCCCCCACATGGTTTTTGGTAAACCACAAACATGACTCCTTATGGCTTCTGTTCAACAATGGCTTTCTTCTTGCCACTCTTCCATAAAGGGCAGATTTGTGGAGTGCACGACTAATAGTTGTCCTGGGGACAGATTTCTCTGATCATTGCCCTCTTTGTCCGGCCTGTATTTTAGGTGGACGGCCATTATATGGTAGGTTGGCAGTTGTGCCATGTTCTTTCCATTTTCGGATGATGGATTGAACAGTGCTCAAAGCTTGGGATATTTTTATATAATCTAACCCTGCCTGCTTTAAACTTCGCCAAAACTTTATCCCTGACCTGTCTTGTGTGTTCCTTGGGCTTCATGGTGCTGTTGTTTACTAATGTTCGCAATAATACTGAGATTAGATTACACACAGATGGACTCTATTAACTAATTAGGTGACTTTTGAAGGCAATGGGTAGAAAATGATTTTATTTGGGGGTATCGGAGTAAATAATACTTTTGCACGCCGTATAGTTGTGAAAATTTGTAAAAAACATTTATCATTTTCCTTCCACTTCACTCCACTCCACTTTGTGTCGGTCTATCACATGAAATCCCAATAAAATACATTTACGGTTGTGGTTGTCATGTGAAAAAATGTGGAAAAGTTCAAGGGGTATGAATACTTTTGCAAGCTAGGTCTCTTACAACATCATGAAAAGAATCCCCCACGAGTGACTCCTGGTAACACCCCTTGTGTGTAACCAGGAGCTCAACTCTCACTCAAACAATTCTCGCTCTGAAATCTCATGAGATGCGAGTTGTTGTAGGAACCTTCGGTGCAAAAAAGGGAGAGTAGTTTGTCGTTTACATAGAGGAGCTGCTAGGAAGACTTTATTTCTTACCGTTACACTCTAACACAACAGACTCCTCTCTCCAACTCTGACTCACCACCGTCATCTTCCTGAAACAACTCTCCTCTCACGAGATTTCAGAGTGAGAATTGTCCACGAGTGAGACTTGTTGTTAAAAACAAAGGGTGTCACCGGGAATCACTTGTAGAGATCCTTTTCATAATGTAAGCACTTTTTGTGGACGTAATTTTGACGGGCATATTCGCGTATTCTTTTATACCTGCTAGTCATTTCGACCCAAAATATGTGAAAAGCTTTAAAAATAATTTAAAGGTGTCCCAATCTCCAGGTTGGGAACCACTGTCAAATGTGGCTAATTGCAATTCAATGTGATGCACCTTTATGTAGTGTTGAGATTTTAGTAACACTAAAGTCTTTTTTTTTGTGGTGTTTCCATTTTACTGTGCATCTCCACATTATCACCTGATTTACTGTCTATTTGCATGTTGATCTGTGCTTTGTATCATTTTAAATGAATTAACTTTTGGGCTATATAATATTGTTTGGACAAAAAAAAGCTGTTCAAAAACATCACTTTGGGCTCTGGGGAAAATATCATGACATTTTAATTAATTGTTAATCAAAATAATAATTTGTTGCAGCCCTAAGGCGGTCCAAGCTTCAGCTTTTGTCACAAAATCCCAGTTAAAGCAATACTGGAATTTAATAAGCAAATAAAAATTTTCCGTTTTAATAAAAGTGATTTTGATGGAGAACTGGCTCCAGCTGTAGTGTCCCATATTGTAACTACTAGAAAGCTTATAAGTGCTGGCTCATGAGATTCAGGCTTGATTCCACAAAAGCAATTTGCACCTATTGGTGAAGATGAATACAGTTAATGTAAATGAGGGAAGTGCCCCGCAAAGCACTTGAGCCGAAGCCCTCGCTATCTAGTGCCCTTATCTACAAATGCACTCGGCTGTGCTAATCGTGGACCTATTTCAATGTCACATTATAATATAATTTCGGATCCAGTAGCCTCATTGCACACAGTAGGTCCAAACAAAAATGGCTAATGTGCCACATGCACTCTGCTGTTAGTCAACTCATTTCCCGCAACATCTTCTCAACGTTTGGTATTAGCACACCTGATAAGGACACAATGCAAGGTAGGTGTAAGTTGATTGAGGTCAGTAAAGTAAAAAAAAAGTGGAGGTTAGCAAATGGCAGAAGGAGATGCAGAGAGGCGGTAAAAAGAGGGAGATTAGGGGGGGAAAGGCAATGAGAGATGGGAGAAAGAATAAGAAAGCCAGATATGGGATAATGAGGTGTTCACAGGAGGAGTGATAGAGAAAAGAAGGAAAAAGTGCAAATAATGGGCGAGTGGAATTTGGGGAAGAGACAGAGGAGATAAAGGTGAAAAAGGAGCAGAGGAAGGCTGTGGTGTATCTGCTCCAGGCTCAGCAAAACAGTGGCTAAAAGCATGTGTGGGGATAGAGAGGAGCCACACTGTGAGTGTAACAGGATTGTGAGAAAGCTCCACATAGATGAAGCCATCGGCCTTTGAGTGACAGGACAGTGTGAGGGCAGCTCAAGGGAACATCAGGGTCGGCTATGAGGCAATGCGGTAGCAAGAAAGGTTGGAAAAGGCATGTGTGTTTTAATGGAGGCTTAAGCCAGGTTTGGTGAGTCTGAAGCAGTGTTGTTCTGAGTGGACAATTAAACTAAACATTTTGCTTTCTTATTGTGGTCTGGCAAAGAAGCATGTGTTTTCTTTGGTTGGGTTCAAAGAGCCTAAATCTGACTGACAGATGGTTTACAAGTTCTCTACAGGTCCTCTACAGCTGGATGAACATGGCATGCAGTGGACTGGCGTTGGGTTTTGCTTTAGGACCCGTATTTATCTAACAATTTTTCACTTTTACTCCTACTCACAGACTTAATGAAAGCTATTTAACACATTCCTTGACTTGAGAGCTCCAGAGATCTCTTTAGTTGGTTAAGAACAGCTTTTACAGGTCTTAAATGGCTGCAGTACAGAGACAAGCACACTCCTTCTGAGACATGTTGTGAAATGAATATGTAAAATGTAAGGTTAGGGTGCAGCAGTCCTTATGAATTTTCTGCTATTTCTTTTTGCCCCATTAAATCTTGCTCAGTATCAATATTACTCTGGGTTGATTAGAGGATCATGTGGAGCAACTGTTGTACAGGGTGTGTCTGAAGAGAAGCAGTGTAATCTGGGACCCTCAGAGAAGTCTTTGCCGTCTCTTTTGTCTACCTTTGAAAGCGTATTCTGGGTGTTAGCACACAGTGAACATAGAACCCCTTATATTGGGTTATGCGTTTCTTTACCCACAATTACCTGCTGCCTGGAGGCTCCCATATTTGTTTATTGGTTTGTTTTCATTAAAAAATGCTTTATCCATTTCTTTTTTACCTTTTTGAAGAGGCATTTGTTGATCATCTAAGAAGCATTGGTTTGTTTATAAAGAGGTGTTTTTTAATTAAAGTACTTGATTTGTTCTCCAAGGGGATATTTTTTGTTTATTATGTGGTTGGGAACTGGATCTCAGGCACCTTTCCCCTGCGCCAAGGCATGTAGAAAAGCCTGTACCACCACAAGGTTACAGGTAATGTGCTGTTTGTAATCACTTTCCACACACACTTGCTGTCTGCATCTGACTCCTCTGTACTCAATTCCCCTTATAAGTTTTCTCTGGCGTATCTCACCAATCAGCAGCAGACTTTCCTCCCTTCTCCAGTTTGATTTTCATCCAGTTTTCTATGATTTCATCACTATTATTTTAACATTTATCATATGTGACGGCTCAGAGAGGTCTTGGTGTTGGACCTCTGTACTGTGTGCTGTCTGTGTTTCTCCCTGCAGGCAATTAAGGAGATTGGGAGCACATGGCCAGTGAGCCCAACCTATTTAGGCTTGCCTGCCCAGACACCAGTGTCGTGCTTGCGCCTCCAACACCGCTCTGCCACATTATTCTTTTGTTTTTCATTATTTTAAATTTATGTTTCTCTTTGTTTAACCTGAGTTGCATCCTCCTTCTTTGTTGTGGAGGCGCTCATCACTATGTTGAATATGTACATTAGGAAAAGCAGAAGTAGTTATACTATACTAAAGGGGTCTGCAAATAAGTTTTGCATTGGAACACAACTCCGGATGAGAATATAGGCCATGATCTTGACTTTCAACATGTTGTTCAGTTAGCTTAGTTGGTAAGGTTCAGGTCTCACACCCAAGGATTGAGAGTTTGATCCCACCTCAAGACAACTTTTTTTTTTTTTTTTTTTGTATCTCTTCAAAACATTTTGCAGTTCCCCAGTATCTCCAAGCAGAGGACATTAAGGGGAATCATGTTTTCTGACTGTTCTTTCAGAGGTGTGTCAATCAGGCTACAGACTCTCTTAATGTCGTTCAAAATTTTTAAGTAAAAGCTCCAATACTGCATTTTAGTAAACAGCTTCTCATGCTATTTTGCAGGCAAAACCATTAAAGAGGAACTGATTTTGTGATGATTTTATATTTTTATTTCTATTCTATGCTATCAAAGCACCATAATCTGGCAGCGGGCCAGATATTATTGTTTGTGGGCAGTTTTGGCAATGGTCCATAATCAGACAGAATTCACGTGTTTCCCTTATCAATGTTTGTATAAACTTTATCTGATGTATGGTTTATAATGGACTGTAGTGTAGAAACAGTGACAGTGTTTCACACTCTTGGCTTACATTTTCCATGCTATCTGTCAGGCCAAGTCACAATAACATATGGTTCTACTGAATATATAAGTAAATATCATTTCTTAATAAATATACCTAAAGAAACCTCATTTCTTGACCGGCCACTCCCAGCTGTCTCAGAAGAGACACCTTTTGTGCTGTTGTCAGCCACCGTAGCTGTCCTATGCTCTTTGAAAGGTTAGGGGGCAGTGGTAGACTGGACAGATGGTTGCAATTCACAACACTTGCCACTAGATACCACTAAATCTTACACACTAAACCTTTAAGAGTACTGGAGATTTTTACACAGATAAAATTTTTCAAAAACTGAAATGCTTTAAAAGCAGGAGTACACATGCGATTAATCATGTGATCATTTGAGAGCTGCTCTTAAAGGTTACTCCACCACTTTGCTGTGGGTAGGTGTAAGTTGATTGGTAAATGTGTCTTATTCTTTACTTTTAGTGAATAACCTTTTTACCCCTTTCAGACTATCCACTAAAATAAGTTTCAGACAATAGAAATATGCCATGCAAATGTCAAAGCTTTTTTGCTTTTATTTAGATCAACACAAACTTAAGTAGCACTTTAAGCAGGGGCGGTTCTAGACCAGTTTTATTGAGGGGGCCAGACTGGGGCCAGTTGTTTTGTCATACGGGCACATTCAATCGGAGACAAACAAAAAAGTTTAATTTTGTCGCAAGAAGATACATTACTATGATTACTATAGACCAGGGCTATTCAATTGGGCCGGATTTTAAAACCAGGACACAGAGATGGGCTGGACATTTTCTCAGGAGTTGGGATCATTAAGATTTTATTGACACACTTGTATTGGTAATACTTATTGGTTCAGTTCTCTTATCAGTGCTCTTATCAGTCCTATTTATTACTAAATAATTGCATATATTTAAATTTTTTGTTGTTTCTAGAGCAGCAACAGGATTTACAGCAACAAAGTCACTAATATCTCACTGGAAAAAAATTTAACATGTCAGTAAAATAAATATTGCATATTCCTGACATCAACATACTGTGTGAAGTTATGAAATTATGAACAACTCAGTCCCACCTGTCATCCTCCTCCTTCTGCTGCTGCTGGTAGAGAGGAGGGCTGGTCTGTCTCAGTCACCAGCTGAGTTTATAATGTGCCATATTTTAATGTACAGGCAAACTAAGCTAAACAGTTACTAAAGACAGAGCTTTCACTTCAGCTTGTTTTTAACAATAAGCTATTAGCTGAACTATCGCTGTGCCTGTGTAAAACCTAAACACAGCTGCTGTGGATGAGAGACTGAGCAGATTAAAACATGCATTTTGTGTGTTTATGCTTATTAAACAGGTGTGTTTGTAAAGTAGTGGCTTTTTACTCGCAAAGTTTTTATTGAACCACGTACATACACTAACGAGAGGAGTAGTCATCAATTTCGGTAATGTCCACTTTGTTGTCATATAGGCTATTTTTAGATCATGTGCTGTGCCACATGGAGGTTGCTTCGGGGCTGGATGTGGGCCGCTAATTCATTAGGTCTTCCGTAGACTTTTTGTTCATGGGGGGGCATAGGGGGTTCCAAGGGCTGTGTTACAGGGGCACTGGCCCCTGTTGGCCTCCCTCCAAAATTGCCACAGACTTTAAGGTTGGAGATTTTTGAGAGCACCGTTTTTAAATTTTTTTATTTGTTTCATTATACAGTACAGTATCTCCTCACAGTAAAGCATCTCCTGCTGTGTCTGCTTTTTGAGGGAGCCCAGATTTGAGATTTGAACCATTATGTAGCTGGAAATGAAACAGTGAGTTCAAGTTGGTCGTGCCAGTGAGATAAGCCACCAACAACAACATAATACATACATACATTAAAGCTTCTTTTCTAATTGTCTTACATAGTCCAATAATAATTATTGTAATGTAAACTTTGATTTTAAAAATATCTGCCACAACCTTAAGTTAAGGTGGATCGTGCAGGTTACCTCTCCACTACATCTCTGCGTTTAATATCAAGGCTCAAGCGGTCATCAATGCCACAAAGGTTTAATTAAAGCTCAGCTGTGTGTGCATCAATATGCACTGGACTCGCCTTGAGAAGAAATAAAGTAGGCTATTTGTTTATACACCCACCAGAGCTGCTGATGCGATGGTGTGGCCTGAGGTAGCTTACAGGTCAAGGTTCAAAGACATTCAATAGAGGTGAATAAATTCTGTCACTGGGTGGTACAATTGTGTGTTTGTGTCTTTTGTGCGCTTCATGTGTGTCATTGCAATTGAACGACAGAGGTGCAAATCATGTGATGGGGGAAAAATGCTGAGCAAAGAAAAGCAAGTAAAGAAAAGAGCTTCTAGGTGATGTAATTTGGCTAATACTGATGGTACAGCACTAAAGAGATTCAATTCATTAAGGAATTCATGTATTTTTTTGCTTGTCAGAAAAAATAATAAAAATCACATAAGATCTTTGTCTGACCAAAATTCAGACAACAATACAGTCAATGTTATCCTTTTTTGGCTTCTCCTGCTGTTTTGTTGTGGTTGGTGTGTATTTTCATAGCCATGCACACAAGTGTGATTTTGACACACACAGACACTTGTGTTCCCACCGAAAGACTGATCTGTGCTGAGTTAGGCCATAATTACATGCTAGCAGACAGTGGAGGATATAGGAAAGCCAAAAGAAATCATTAGGGAGCTGTCAGGTACCTAAAACAATCTGATGTCAGTCCTCCATGGGCTCAGCGAGGCATTGTTGTTGTTGTTTTTAAGTACTACTGCTTTGGTGAGAGCACACAGGAGAGAGGGAAAGAAGGATGAGAGAGAGAGGAGATGTGAAAACCAACAAACACAATACTAGATTTGGACTCTTGATGATGCAAGAATGAGTATACATAGGGTAGCTAGAGCACATGGAGTAGTCATGAGTTGGTATAAATGAAGTATTTGAAGACATGACATAACCCCTTAGCCATTATTTGTTTTTTAGGTAAGTCATCCCTTTTAGTCCTGGCTGTATTACTTCGTCTCCCTATTCCTTTTAACACCTCAGTTTAAGTTTCTTTCTCAGTTATTGAGTCTTTTGATTACCTTTAAAGCCCTTCATGGTTTGTTATATCTCTCTGTTATGTATTTTTGATCTTTTCTGATCCATATTCTGCAGCAGCATTCTGCTGTTATGTTTTTAATGGTCCAGGACAAATGAAGATCGTGCTTTTTAGTGTTTTAACTTTAACAGTGTGAAATAAACTCCTCCCAATTCACTTATTGGCTTACTTAACATAATTTATTATTTTCACCTGTTGCAACATGAGTCCCTAATGAAGTTTTCATTAAACTGTTCAATTATACTCTAATTGGAAACGACCAGTTGACAAAACTACTAATAACATCTATTTGAAAACACAAACAACTACAAAATACTAAATTATACTACCAATAATAACAAATGCTCTTCGAAGCAGTATTAATAAATTTTATTTGGCCACTTAGGGACGAGGACAAACTGTAAACACTGATATTTTACAAGGGTATAAAGTTGATATGGCTAATGTGCTAGCAAACAGCTATTTACACAACTGGCAGGCACGGAACAGCAATAACCTTCATTTAGGTTCATTTTTTTTGGCCACCTAATAAATGTAAACTGCAATATTTACTCAACTTTTAGCTCCCTTTTAATCTCTTTCAACTCCTGAGGGAAATATCTCACTCTTTAGCTGCTAAATGCTCATGTTCACTAGCTACTAGCTACGCTAATTTTGTCTGTCTGCTGCTGAGAAGAGCTAGCTTACAGTGAGTTTATAAAAGCTTTTTTACCTGAAAACTAGGCTTAGGGTTGATGAGAGAGGGTATACCCCCAGTGTCTTTGGCTCAACAGTAAAGTTGACTGATACCAAAAAACACTGAGCTAAAAGATGCTAAAACACTCTGTGGAGCTGAAGGGAACACCAGAGTCATCTGATCATCCTCTGCAGGGATATCATTAGCCCTTTCATATTACACATAGTCATTTGATCCACAGTTAATATAAAAATATTGATCACAGCAATTTTAAATTACACTGACCTGGCCCCAGAAAACCAAAAATATATATTCAATACAGAGTGCTTGGCTAGATGATACTCTACTTGGGCAGTAAATTCAAGCTCAAATAGGAAATCATTATTTTGCATGATGAATGCATGTCGGCGGTGGATGAGTGTATGATTCTGAGAGCAGATGAACGTAGAGAATTATTGGCAAATTAAAGCAACAAGACAAATCAAAACTAAGCGAAATTAAAGCTGCAAGCAGCGTTGGGCGGGCCCTCGCACTTGTAAGCGCGTCCGCGCGTGAGCCGGCCGAGTTGCATATTCTGGAGCTCTGCCGGTGCGGCTGTGAATTTCCTACGCGGTTCCGACGCCGCATGAAGGTGTTATATGTCACTTCCTGTGTTCCCCTATGTGGAGCTACATAGCACTTGCCGCTATGAATATAAATCGGTATTGACGTGTAGATGTCTGCGGGGTGGGAGAGTTAACAAGCACGTAAAGTTTGTTTCAGATGTGAGCATGTACACTGAACAATAATGTACCCACACAATAAAATAAATTCCTTTTATATTTCCCTGCCTTGTTGTTTATGTGTACATACAGAGGAAGAATGTGAGAACA
>NW_025732469.1:0-2465 GCF_021292245.1 Micropterus dolomieu
GACCGAACTAGTAAAGCACAAAGATGTACTAGTTAACTAGGGAGCAGCAAAAGCTTTAACATGTTAACTAGTTGAACGTAAATTCGGCTTACTAGTTTAGTAAAAGTCTAGTAAAAGCCTGTTTTGACCAAAGAGTCTTCCCATTGGCTCTCCAGTTCAAAATTAAAAATTCTAACCAACCAGGAGTCAGGATTTTGTCATAATCCCGCCCAATTAATTTGCATGTTGCGCACAAGTTAACATGTTCACCTGAGGAAATGCAACTAGTACTACTAGTGGCTTCTTGTTGCCGCATACATGTTAACTAGTCAATGCAAAAATGTGTACTAGTTAACTAGTATCGTTCAATATGGACCTTACTAGTTAACTAGTAAAGTTCAACTAGTTAACTAGTACTAGTGAACAACAAAATGTCAACTAGTTAACTACTTGCACAAAATGTTAATTAGGAGGCAGGAATAGGGGCGTACAAGGAAGCTGCCCATTTCAAAATAATTGGTTGTGGAATTATTTCAAACGCAAACATGGCGGACGCTGTCCTAAGACGCATTAGAAGACGATGTACTGGAATTGAACGAGAATTTTATCAAGGATCTGCAGGTCAAAGAGAAGTGCATGCTATCGACATCTCTATTGCTAACATGAGAAGAGTTGAAGATGTTATTAGCGCCGAGGCCATGCGGGAAATAGTTCAGAGTCTGACAGATCTCAGGTCTATCATCACCGCACCCGCAGCTTCAAACGCATTACGCAGTGGTTTCCATGCAGCACATTGTTTGCATTCAGGTGAGTTAAACTATAATATTATTTCACTGTTTTGTCAGATGTGGACAAAAAAAAATATACTCCACGATGTGTGCATAGTGTATATTTATTTTATTTATAGCCAAATCATTTGAAAATTACCTGTTCAGTTTGATTTTTCATTTTATTTTTACAAAGCTATAACATATACCTGACTTACTGGACATAAGGCTTGTTTAAAGACATGTTTATTGGATCAGCAAACTGTGAAAAGTCTATCCACTTACACTAGATAATAATAATTTCTCCTTATTTTGGCATTGTGTAGATTTAAATACCCTTATGAAGTGACTCAATAGTTGTCCGCGTTTAAAAGGTACATTGGGTAATATTAACCATTTAACTTCCAATATATGCAACTTTATTGCTCAAGAGTTTTAAAAGGTTTCTGGATTAATTAGCAATAATAAAAATTCACCATTTATTTATTTAATTTCTCATTTTAGATCATGATCCTTGACACAGATGGCTTGAGGAAATACAATAATTCATTGATGTGCCTGAATTATTTTATTTCCATGTTTCAGGAAGGAGAGGGAGACCTGCTCTTGATATTACAAGGGAACAAACTGAGCTGCTCCTCACTCAAGGCTTCACAGTGAGAGCTATGGCAAGGATGTTGGGCTGCTCCTCCTCATACCTGCATAAAGAAATGAAGTCTTTCCAGATTTCAGCAAGAAACAGATTAACTCCTATTAGTGATGCTAACCTGGAGGAACACGTCAGGAGACTCCACAACAAGTTTCCAAGATCAGGCTCAGAAGTAAGCATACAACAATATATTCCCTGTTTGGTTTTATGTAAATCCTTTATGTACTTCATCTTAATTGTCTTTTTCCGAACTCCTTTCAGATGATACGGGTGTACCTGCATGCTGATGGGATTGTAGTACCAAGGAGAAGAGGTCGAGAGGTCTTTAACCACATTGATCCAGCTGCTGCAGCCCAGAAATGGAGCCAGACTGTGGCCAGGAGAACATAATATGTACCCTTTCCGAATAGTCTGTGGCACATCGATGGCCATATGCGTCTCATTCGGTAATCAGGGGTCCGCTGTTGGATTTCTGTGTACTGGTGGGAATATTAGGGAGCCATATTGGATGGGTTTTGCAGAATCAATTTCACTGTGCATGTGTTCAAATCAGTTATAAAATCTATAGGTAGAGTAGAATAACATACAGACGTGCCCAAATTTGTTGGTACCCCTCCACAAAAAACGAAGAATGCACAATTTTCACTGAAATAACTTGAAACTGACAAAAGTAATTGGCATCCACCATTGTTTATTCCACATTTAATAGAAATCAGACTTTTCTTTTGATTGTTTATTCAACATAATATTGTAAATAATAAAACAAATGAAAATGGCATGGACAAAAATGATGGGACCGCTAACCTAATATTTTGTTGCACAACCTTTAGAGGCAATCACTGCAATCAAACGTTTTCTGTAGCTCTCAATGACACCTCTGCACCTGTTAACAGGTAGTTTGGCCCACTCTTCCTGAGCAAACTGCTCCAGCTGTCTCAGGTTTGATGGGTGCCTTCTCCAGACTGCAAGTTTCAGCTCTTTCCATAGATGTTCGATAGGATTCAGATCAGGACTCATAGAAGGCCACTTCAGAATAGTCCAACGTTTTGTTCTTATCCATTCTTGGGTGC
>NW_025732470.1:0-2576 GCF_021292245.1 Micropterus dolomieu
TGTGTTTGTGTTTGTGTGTGCGCGCGCGCTGCCTGCATCTGCTTCGGTACACTCTTCAGTCTGCTTCTGTTTGTCTCTACAAGTGTCTGCTGGTGACGCAGAAACCGAGCTCCAAAGGAAATCTCATCTGGTGTGATTGCAAAGGCTATCAAACAGCTGTTACAGTCCCGCCAGCTAGGGCCAGTACACTCACCCCAACTTTAAGTCTGTTTGTTTGATGAAGTCTGTGCCAGGAGGAAGATCATGTGTGTCATTATGGGAGAAAACGTGATGGGCAAAAAAAAATTACTAAAAAAGACGGAACCAATATCAACCACAAATCACAGCAGACCAGTTGAAGGGGGTGACGCATTTTGGGATGTGATGGTGGCTTTGAATTCTTTTTAATGATACACACTGTGGCAAAATATAGCATTTTTGGTTGCAAATATGCCACTTTAACTGTGTTTTATTTAGTATGGAGAATACCATACTGCCAGCCAAATGTTTTATATCTCTGTGTAACAGAAGGGTATTTATATTGTTTACTGTAAGTGTAAACAATATTCTGGAAATATAACAAACATGACCTTTAAAATTTCCCTTTAGAGATAGCATCTGTGCTGGCACTTGTACTACACAATCATCTAAATCCGTGGTCCCCAGCCCTTTTACTTTGTGACCCCTTAAGTGACAGGTTAAGGCCTTTTAGTGTCGACATGGGTCGTCAGCAGTGATTTTTCCCTCTTGGGGTTGTTTTAATTGAAGGATTTTTCTTTCCTGAATAGTTAAAAGTATGAAGTATTTCATTTTCTTCATCCAAGAAAGTGTAAACATACAAACTATTTTTGGTACTAGATTTTTTCTCTCGCCCTCAGATATATTTCACTTGGGGCCCCACGTTTGGGAAACTAAGTCATTTGGATTGAAGTGTCATGTGCATTCCAAACAGGCTGATATAATTTGCTAACACCAAGAAATATTAGCTATACTCAGGTTCAGATGCGGATAAATGCTACATGAGCCTATAGGGTATGTTTTTATATAGATGTGGTCAGACAGGAACCACAACATGGAACCACCTCATCATCTCATCTAGTTTTTCCTCACTCAGCAAACCCCGTTTAAAATCTCATTTTAAAATAAAGCTTAAATACCAGCCCCGAGCCTTTATCTGTTACACTTTCATGAAAGTACTGTATGTGTACTTGTGCATACCTGCATGCAGCCAGATCTGCGCCAGGGTCATCCAGGGGTGCAGGGGTCCATGTTTGGGGGCACTGCTCTGCAGTGAGGAGGCTACCTCAGACAGAGCCTGCTCTACGCGACTGGCTGCTATAGATGTGGCATGAACCGAACCTGGAGGGAGAGAATCAAATCATCACACACGCCATCTCCCAGAAGTACTGACTTACTACCACGGCAGCGTTAGGCAGCCACGTGCCACAATGCAGGGTTTTAACTCAGCCAAACACAACAGCAGGTTTCACTGATTCCCACGACTTCAGACAGGAAAGAGGGATTTCTCAGTGAAACCTGCCGTGTTTGGGTGCAGTAAAAAGCTCAAGACTCTGGGCCCACATTGGCACACAGCTTCCTGTTCCTGCACTAAAGCCTTTAATCACTCCACTGCAACACACTGTGTTACGGCCCTGGATTAACCAGGTTAAAATGAATTAATTTGTGCACCATGCATAAAACACAGCATCAACCTGCACTCTGCTGATTAGTAATTGAAAGAAGTGCGCCTCTGATTTTGTCTCTGCAGTTAAATTACATAAAATCATGGCAGGAAATGGCCCCCACATGGGACTGCAGATGCACACAACAGATCTGTGAAAGCACGACATAACAACATGTCTGTGTTGTCAACTCCATCATGTCCTTCTAAAGTTAAATAACACACATACTTATCTTCGATTGCCTATTCATCTATTGCGTGTTGTCATACTGATGACTGGGTGTCACTTAAACTGATGACCAAAAAAAACGCCTAACCATTACTGAAGCATTATTTGCTTCTCTACCATTTATCTATACGCTCAGTATGTTGCAGAACACTCACCATTTTGCCCAAATTGTGTTAAATATGCTGCTTCTGTCTGAGCTTTGAAGAGGCCAGTGCTGTGATATGGCATGTACTGTATTTTGCAACATGCTGAGCAAAATATGGATGTGAGATGTGGACCTTTTTACAGGCATCTCTCAAGCCTACATGGGGCATGTGATTGACACTCCAAACTTACATTTCATAGGTGGAATATCTGTTGAAGGTACAGATATATAATGATATAATAATAGTAATATAGATACAGTTCAGTTGATAAATATTGACTCAACAATGATGATTTATTCCACTATGATCTGTTCTATATGTATCTAATTCTAATTTGTAGAACTGCTCTTACTGTCTTAACATTATACAACAGACTCTTCTGTTGCTCATGCCCTCATTAAATGCTGTAAAATATTGATTATGCAATGGATTTCTTGAAAACCCTGGGGGAAATAATGACTGATCCAAAGACAGTCCAGGACAACATTTTGGCTAAGGGCTTGTTTTGTTTTATTAAACTGCCGTGTCGAATGCAGCCTAA
>NW_025732471.1:0-2385 GCF_021292245.1 Micropterus dolomieu
CATCGTTGGTATCTTCACCTGAGGCCAATAGGTTACGTTTGTTGAGTTTCCTGGGAAGTGATGAAAGGACAGCATTGTAAGTGGGGGATAAGTGGTGGCGTAGACCCCCTCCCCTGTTCAATGACGGCTTCTCCACCCTGGTGTAGATGCTTCCTTGACACCTCTTTCAAACCATCCATCTTCTCTGTCTAAAATGTGCACCTGGTGGTCCTCAAACGAGTGTCCTCTGTCCTTCAGATGTAAGTAGACTGCAGAGTCTTGACCTGAGGAGTTGGCCCTTCTGTGTTGAGCCATGCGTTTGTGTAGTGGTTGTTTAGTCTCCCCAATATACAGGTCTGTGCATTCCTCACTGCATTGGACCGCATACACTAGATTGCTTTTCTTGTGTTTGGGTGTGCGGTCTTTGGGGTGGACCAGCATCCGCCACCTGCTAGCTCAGTGAAGTGCAGTTTAGATTGAGGAGAAGAGACTGTGAAGGGGTCTTTACAGTCCCAGGGGAAGGTGGGACTTCTTTTCACTGTGCGCTGCTGTTTTCAGACTTGTGCTGTGTGCAGCATGAAATCAGATCACAGAATGATGAAAAAAGGCAAAAAGCCTATTCCTACCTGACTTTATTATTAAAACGACAATAGCTTGTGTTGTTACCCTCAATATTCTGTGATCTGTAACACTGGTTTTAAACCGCATTTGCTATTAGGGCAGCCTACTACCAGTAAACACAGGTTTAGCCAAATCAACCAGGACAGAAATCTTCCACAATATTAATATTGTTTAAAACAAAAAACACAGGATTGGTAACTATATAACCGGAATATAAACAGATAGAAAGTTGAGCCAATATCTAAATAATGAAATTTAAATAAGGAATTGGGCAAGGGTTGAAATTATATTGAGACAGTATACAAAGGTTTCTAGCATGGATGCGTTTAACTTTCTTATGTGTGTGTGTGTGTGGATTTATGGATTTGGAGCTCAGACAATCCTTTAAAGATGTTCATAAATTTTGGATCGTGTCACAATAATAAAATAGGTGCTCTGTTGTTTCTACATGTATGTTAGTCTTCTGTAATGAATTACAATGGTGTGTCACTACTGCAAGGAACTGTGGAACGGAATTATCTTCTTACCTTTCGTAAATGATTGTCAAGTGTTTACTATCCTAACGGAGATAAGAAAGGAAGCACACTACATTGGGCGGCTGTGGCTCAGAGAGTGAGTCGCCCACTAATCTGAAGATCTGTGGTTCCATCCCCCGGCTTCTCCAGTCTGCATGTTGAAATGTCCTTCGGGAAACATACTAAACCCCAAAATATGATTTATTCCTAACCATGAAACAGCAACGTGCTCTTCTCTATTTAAGTACGGCCTCAATGTCTCTGCCATTTGGTCTTGTCTGTGATCCTGAAATATACTTACTAAAATTCTATTTCTGTTACTGTTATGTCAGTGTAACCGTAGTATGTTCAGGAAGTGTGGTTACATTTCAATTTCCAGAACTGCTATTTATGTATTTACAAGCGATAGACATAATATTCCCTTTGTAAGTGGAGACAACCTTCACCCCCTGCTCTGAGTCAGCCTTTACTGTAACCCCCCACCCCCTTCTCTGATAGAGAGCACGAGGAAGGTTTTGCTCACTGATATCTGGTCCGGCCCACGGACTCTATGGGTGGAGTCACCTTAATATAAAGGAGCAGGTCTCTGTGTTTACAGACAGACTTGGAGGAGACACCAGCGAGCTGCTGACCTGAAACATTCACAGGAACAGGGTGGTGAGTCTGACTTTTTACTCGTTTGAAAACTTTTCATATTAAATGAAGGTTTGAGTTCAACAACAACAGAGTGACGAAGGAATGTGAGGTTGTTTAACTTTCCGGGGCCCCTAAGTAAGAGGAGCCCTGATATCTTTAGACATTATATCGTGGCGAGCCGTCGTTCACTCATGATAAATCTCTTCTTTTGATCAAGCAGACTTACTTAACAGTAAAATGCAGTTTGACGCCATGTTTCCTCGTGGGCTTTGAGTCGTCCTTCATTGTCAAAACAAAAACAAAAGTCAGAACTGAAGTTGTGCCAACAAACCAAGCCGGTCTCTTTACTTTAAGAAAACGTTTGTTAACTTCTTGTCATCAGTTTAGGAACGCAGGAAAGTTTCAGGTCTGTTTTCTGTCAGCTGCAGGTTTGAGGAGAGAAGGAAAAGAGGAGCAGAGAGGAGGTATATAGTTAAACTGATGACTCTTCACTGTGGTCACAGTTAGTAACTATAACACCTCCCACTGATATCTGCATCTGGTTTCACACAAACTGTTTTCTTGAATCATCCAAATGTCCAGATGAAACATGGCTGCCTCACAAAGTGCCATTCAGTTTAGATCTCCATGAAGC
>NW_025732472.1:0-292 GCF_021292245.1 Micropterus dolomieu
AAATGAAATAAACATTTGAAATATATCAGTCTGTGTGTAATGAACGCGTATAATATCAAAGTTTCACTTTTTGAATGGAAATGGTGAAATAAGTCAACGTTTTGATGATATTCTAAATATGACCAGCACATGTGTGTGGGTGTATGTGTGTACACACACACACACACACACACACACACGACTTATGAGGACCAACCTGGAACCGTCAGCTTCTCCACAGTGAACTCCACCCATGACGAGATGGCGGCAAGCGTGTACTCCACACTGTGGTTGAGCAGGAACGAGTCCAGAG
>NW_025732472.1:312-2568 GCF_021292245.1 Micropterus dolomieu
CTGCGAGGGTTGATGATGGCCGTCACCAGGTACTCAGAGTAATGGAAGAAGGACAGCGAGCACATGTACCTGCAGAGAGGCAGGGTATATATATATATATATTTTTTTTTTAACCAGGAGAGTCCCACTGAAATTAAGAACCTCTTTTGCAAGGGTGACATGGCCAAGACAGACAGCAGCATATTTATAAAAAACAAAACCAACAAAAAACCCACCAACACACAGGTACAGATAAATAACACAGAAGACTAGTAAGCTAACAATTCATAAAGTCATTTTAACAATCTAAGAGCATTTACATATTAAGGCATCAAGTCTTTCATTTTGGATTTAAATGCGTTTAGCAAGATTAATTCAGTGAGTTTCAAGTCCTTTTGCAACGTATTCCATGCTGAAGGTGCAGAATACAGAAATGCCTTCTTTCCCGTTTCCATACGGATATTTGGCACAGAGAAGTCCTGAGAACGCAAAGAGTGTCGCCCATTACTTTTCTGCAAGATATGAACACACAGGTAGCTTGGCAGCAGACCAACAATTGCTTTATAACAATGCCAATGACATAGCCTTCAGGTGGCAAGAGGAGGCCATCCGACCCGAGAGTATAGCTCACAGTGGCGAGTCAGCACTTTGCAATTTGTAATGAACCTCAAGGAAGCATGGTAAGCTGTGTCAATCATATGAAGATTCTGTGCAGAGGTATGCATATATAAAAGATCACCATAGTCCAGAACAGATAAAGTGGTGGCCACAAGTCGCTTTTTTACATTTAAAGAAAAACAACTTATTTAAAACAATAAAACGGCACACGTTACAGCACATCTGCTGCTGTTTCTGGTTTTCAGTCACATTTAATTCACTGCGATCCAATGGTGTAAATTCTGGGGGGTATTATGGGGTGGGTACTGCTGATAAACACAAAAGGTTACACTTTAAAATATCAACTGAATAAAAATACAAATTAAAACATTTCTACACAGAAGCATCATGTTACATGATAAACTGATCAACATGACCCGTGAACATGTGACTTACCAGCCAAAATGTGTCCAAGTGGTTTCAGAGCAGCTTATAATCAAGCCACAGCCGAAAGTGACCCCCAGGAAGCAGGCCCTCACAGCAACCTGGAACAGGTAGGACTCAGGTTATCCCGGGTCAAACAGCCAGCTCACCTGAACCCAGTTTGCACATATGTGCAATTACAAACTTTGACACTGCGATTTGCTTTTTGTTGCTATTCTCCTCTGCCCATTTATTGATACTAATATGTATAAACTAGTATATATTCTTTAATTTATATTTATACCCATTTTTCTGTTTAGCGGTTTGCTCTAAGCAGAAGGATGGCTAAGCAGTTTCGTTGTGACAACAACAAGAAAGGCTTTCTGATTATATGGAAGATATCTCCACCATCTTGAGACAGAATTGTAAGTGTTTCATGGATTAAGCCGAGTTTGTCCCAGGAGCCAGGACATTCGTCAGATACCTCAGATCATGTTATGGTAGCACATTTAATGTGACAAACCATGAAACACTGAATTAACAGATTTCTGGGTTGGGTTCTGTATCACATCTTTCTGACGGCACACACAGAATCTGTCAGGGCTTTATTACATTACATTAATTAAGTGACCAGCACGGGGTAAGCTTCTGCAACTTTAGCTGGCTTAGGTCTCTATTCTGGGCTCGTGAACACCAGCTGTCTCCTTCCTCTTTAGCTAATCAGATTACCTGTACAGGTAGCTAACGCTAGCTAGCTGTGTGAGTTAGCCCACATTAGCAGAGCAACATTCAAGTTTAAATGTAAGTTGTGTCAGACTGCGCAGCGTTAGTTTGTGATGGATGAAACACAGAAGGAGAGCAGTAAGACTCAGAGACAGATAAACAGAGGAACAAATAAAGGCAGGAAGTTAGCGCTAACGCTTACCTTGTACAGAGGTCCTCTGTAAATCACCAACAAGAGGCCATTAACAACCGCTACGTGGATACAAATCGCTATTTTACCGGGAGTTTCAGTCAGATAATCAAAGACCCAGTCTATATGTCCAAACCAGATTCTGATCAATGGGATTAGAACCACGCCGAGCCCTAAAATAAACGCGTTTATACTCACTCTTCCTTCCAGCACCAACTTACTGCCTGCCATGATGGAAGTGCTGTGCTAAAGGAACTCTCGCGATACGTTGCTAGTAATTATTTTTTTTAAATATTTTTTTATTTTTCCACAGCAGATTTTATATATATATATATATATATATA
>NW_025732473.1:0-2681 GCF_021292245.1 Micropterus dolomieu
TGGTAAAACAGTACAAGAAAAAGGCCACTAGATGGCAGTAGAGGATAGGAAATCCACCAAAGGGGAGGAGTGGTCAGCGAACACCATAGGTGGAGTTAAGGAGTAACGCCCACCTAGAAGGAGGAGATAAGGAGGAGTTAAGATGTAACGCCCACCTGAAAGGAGGGACAAGGTGGAGCTTATGGTGAATATAAGGCGATGTTCGCTGACCACCAACTCGGTTCCATCCTGAGGCCTGCAGGGATGTTGCTCGGGTTTATCTGTCCTTTATTGGAATAAACTCTTTTGCACCGACTCTTGACCGTCTCCAGTGAAGTTTTTGACTACGCCGTCTTTTGACTAAAGAAGAAATCTAATAGAGTAATTTTATTGAGTTTATTACGTTGGTTAGGGTAGGGACCAGGTCTTTTACTGGCCCGGCCGGTCCTTATTTCCGACCCGACACCATGTGAACAAATGTTTTCCAAGGCTGGGGAGGTCATTTATGGAAAAAAAATAAAAACGACTCGGTCTCAAAACAGCAGGATATTTTGGAATAATATTCTTGACATATAACAAATGTGAGACAATTTTAAAGTTTTAATTCATCATTCTTGAAACAACTTTAGTTAAGGATTTTTAATCCATTCCACCTCATCACTACCAGCACTCATTATTATTCATTTTTATATCTTTTTTATATCATTTTTATTTATCATTACGCCACTATTAATAAGCTACTGTATAATACTGTAGATATCCACATTTATTATCATTTATTATTATATTCTTAGATTTTATACTTCTGATTCTGAAAAATGAAACAACACACAGATGTGTTTTATTTAAACACACTTTTATTGCAATCCCAATCTGCTGTCTCTGACAATCTGAAAGCGTTTGTTTGTTGAACGGTGATTTCTCAAAAATCCTGTTGGTCATGTATTGATAAGACATTTAGAATTTGTAAATTACGGTCAGTCATTGTATCAATGAAAGTCCTATCAAGAAGTGACGATATCAAAAGTGACCAGTAGGTGTCACCGTGGAGATGTGTGTCGAAGTGTTTCGAAGCCTTCACACAATTTCGGCACAATTGCTTCAGACATTTCAATGTTTCACAAAGCCTCAAAAACTAAGTACAGATACTGTATTTAGCCACACAATGAATGAAATTATTTGTTGGAATTGTTTGTGCAGTTAGTGACATTACATCTTAAACCTACTAGTGATAAAACCTCTGTAATGTCCTAGTGGATCAGAACAACGGTCACATTTCTTCCAGACACAGCAAATCAGTATCAGGACTCTGTGACCAAGTGCTCCACATTGCCACACTACAAACTGTCTGTATGCTGCGTGACTGAACTGTCTGTTGTCCACAGTCCTCAGATTCTGGCCTGTAAAGGAATATATAGTTGGAACCCCAAATTGGAAAGATTGGGGAACATTCATTAACATGATCAGATATTTTTATTGAACAGAGTTTTGTTGTCCTCTAACAGGACTTCTGTGTCCACATTACACGCCAGGGCAATATACCTAACACAGATGAGCCAGTTGCTGAAGCAGAGCTGTAGTTAGTGGTGTAATAACAATAGTGATGGATTACATTTATATAGCCCATTATTTCTTTATATTTGACACCCAAAGGTCTTAGAGGGAAACTTGACGGTCTGGTCCCGGGTCTGTGCTTGGCTCTTGGGTGCAGTCCTCATCAGAGACAACAATGCTGTCATGTGGAAGCTCTAACATGCAAAACAACGTATATGTTATGAGTGTAACACAAAATTCACGTTTGTGTAGTGTAACTGATGGTAACAGGAAAACGTATATCAATGCAACATGTTATTAGCTATTACAGTTAGCTAGGCAGCTTGCTACTGAATCAAGCTGAGTCTATTTTATCCTCCCCAATATTAACATGCTAGCTTGATAATGAGTTAATAAAAGCCGGGTTAGTTGTTTATTGTCATAATGATAAAGTTAGATGTTTTCTTACCCATGATTCAGACATTATATAAGCCGTTGCACTGCACTCCTCTCCGCTCCTCTCCACTCGTCTCACTCTGCTCGTGCTCCAGCTGACCGCTGACCGCTCAGTAAGTAACAGTAAGTACATTTATTTGTCCCCGTAAGGAAATTTGTTTGCATGGCAATCAAGTAGGCATTACAAACATACATCATACAACATACATCATACATATACACCAAAAGAGAACCTTTAAATATACAAAGTCACATACTAATACACTTAACACATATTTCCCCATACCCTGCACTTTTAGTACCTATTTGATTAGGCAATACCAGACCAGCTGAGTATCCTACCTATTAACTTACATATTTAAAAGCTTAATTGCTTGAGGCACAAATGAAAACTTTGATCTATTTTTGGTAAATAGAGGGAGGCAATATCGTCGCCCAGAAGGCAGTAGTTCGAATGAAGAGGCAAGGGGGTGCCTCTTGTCTCCCACAATGGTTTTTGCCTTGTTCCTTACCCTTTCCCTATAAATGCATTCCACACTTGGTAACTTGATCCCTAATAGTTTACTGGCCATTGTTACTGTTTTCCTTACAGACTTCTTCTGTGCCTCAGTAGCATTACCAAACCAGCAGATGATGCAGAAGGCCAACACACTTTCAATAAAAGAAGAATAAAACATCTGAAGCATTTTGTTGTGAACATTAAAGGATAACAA
>NW_025732474.1:0-3086 GCF_021292245.1 Micropterus dolomieu
TTTTTTTATGACAGAATTAAACCAAACTGAAGCTGTTTGTGGGCAATCAGACCAAAAACAGCCCTGCACTAAAACAATGCTGTGTTGGTGGAGGCGTGGTGTTCAATTAATGTGCAGGTGAGACATGAAATCTGATCCAGGAAGTCAAGTTGAAGGAACAGATTTATGTTTTTGTAGGTCAGACACCAACAAACTGCACAAAATCTTTTGACGACAGCACTTAATAACTCTTTTGTTAAGACCATTGTTTGCGGCAAAAGTTGAGTGAAGTTTTGTCGATGACCCTGCGTTTCACCACCAGACTGACTATTAAATGTCGACCTAAACGTTGTTTTATATGTTGCCTGCTTTTTAGTCACATGGATGTTTGCCTGATGGGGACCTTGAAGGTCAAAATGTTGCAGGCTGTAACTTTTGGTACAAAAGTTTACAGGACAATTATACAAATGCAGATATATGGTGAACAGTGGTGGTAAAAATGTCTTTGCGCTTATGTAACCACACCTGTTTTGATACCAATCTCACTGGCTAGCTCAGTTGGCAGAGCACAGGGCTTGTAATCCAAAGATTGTGTGTCTGACACCTGCTACAGAGATTCCAAAATAGCTGTCAGCAAATGTGTAACGTTAAATGGATTCCCCTGAATGCGCAGGAATTTCTGCCTGGCAATGATGGGGAAATGAAAAGTCAATAGGCTGATTTATGTGGACCAATAGCCAGGATGCACACAGTCCAGCACGTGCTTTATTGTGAGCATGTGAAACAGTATCTCCAAAAGAACTTTGTTGAAGAGAATTATGAAAAAAATAAAAGACAAAAAGTGGGTATTTAATGAGGATCAAAACCACAACTCCAAGAGTATACACCTCTGCTCTACCAACTGTTAAACCACTGTGTTAAAATACTGTTTAGTTATCTCGAGATCATGAGAAAATTATCCCATTATCATGAGAAAAGGGAGTAAAAAAAGATTTGAATGTTATGTTTTGTTGTGCAGCACGAATGTCTGACTACCTGCTGGGACGCTGCTTAAATTGTCAGAATTTATTGTTTACAAATGTGTGGGTTGGAGACACTGCAGAGAGGTGGGAGGATATCATAGAAAGGTGTGTCTTTAAAGTTAAATAAAAACTTGCTCTTTCTGCACTGAGACTGATGCTTTGCAACTTGGAGACTTCTAATTTGTTTATTCTGAAATACGCCTTTATTCCTCAGAATAAAGAAGACAAGGCTTTTCTCCCATTCTCTGCTGAGACCCGAGCTCCACTGACGACGCTGAAGTCATGGCCTCCGTAAGTTTTTGCAACCTGTTATAAATTCTGGTGGAAATAAGATGTAGAAAGTCACAAAGGACCTTTTAAATAGTTAAACAGGGCCATCATCTTTTTATAACCTTAACCAGGCTTTAATTTTATTGGAACAAACAAACAGTCAACATTTTGCAATTCGGCAGATTTGTTAGACAACAACAATAATATGCTTAAAAGGCTCAGATGAAATTTTTCTCTTCTCTTTAGTTAGTTTGATTCACCAGAGTGCAGTTAGTTCAATCAGTTTATCTCAGTTCAGGAGCCTTCAGTGTGGTTAATTGTGCTTTACTTTACTTGTACTTTACTTGTTTCCCATATCTACAGGATTTATTCTCCACTTGTGATTTGTTTACCTTTGATTCATTACATTAAATTACATCCCAAGTCAACTGCCTCTCTTTTTCCCCCCAGCTGTCCGTGGTGCAAAATATAGGAAAGCTATTGCCTTTATGCAAAGTCATTATCAGCATGGTTGATGTCGTGAAGTGCAATAAAGAGAGTTGTCGTCGTCTCGCCGAAAGAGTCAAAGCCCTGAAAGACCTGGTTGAGTGCATCCAACAAAGGGGGCTGGACCAGAGTTCCCCAATCATGAGCAAAGCTCTCAGGAAACTCTCTGAAACTCTGACTGATGCACAGAAGCTGGTCAGGAAATGCACCAAGAGGAAGATCCTGAACCTGCTGATGTCCAAAAGTAAATTCAACAGTGTGAACGAACGCCTCAACGACAACTTCCAGGTCCTCTCTGGAGTTCTGCAGATTGAGCAGGGGAGCATGATGCAAAGGATGTTTCAAGAATACACTGAGGAAGAGGATGACTACAACGATGAGGAAGAGGATGACTATAACGATGAGGAAGAAGATGACTATAACGATGAGGAAGAGGATGACTATAACGATGAGGAAGAGGATGACTATAACGATGAGGAAGAGGATGAGGAAGAGGATGACTATAACGATGAGGAAGAGGATGACTATAACGATGAGGAAGAGGATGGCGACTATAGTGAGGAAGAGGATGGCAATGATGGATACAATGTAACAGTTCATGTAGAATACTCAATGTACTCTGTCTCTTATCCTCCTGCAGCTGCCCTGGTCCCTTTTAGGCCTGCACCTGTACCTGTGCCTTATTTTGCTGGACTGGCCCCTGTCCCTTATCACCCTGAAGGGGCCCCCTATGGGTGGAATTAATTTTTACTCAGAGGCTTTCTTTCTTGTGAGTGATTTGGTGTTTGGTTGCATGACTTGTGTGTATTTTTTCTGCTGTTCAACCTCCCTGTCCTTGTGTGGTGCTGTTCTGTGTGTTGTATGGCACAGGGATAAGTACAGTGGACCAAGAGGAAGTCTTCAGACTTGCACAGGGCACTGCACTGTGTTCTCACTCTGTATTGCTGTTGCCAAACAATGCTCTGTAATAATAATAATAATAATAATAATAATAATCCTTATTTGTAGAGCACTTTTCAAAAACAAGTTACAAAGTGCTTTAACAAGTGTAAAGAATAATACAAAAAAAAAAAGATAAGAGCATGAAAATTTAATATAAAATTAGTAAAATACAATAAAATAAAAGGGATAAAATAAAGTCAAATAAGATCGGGAAAAGCTCTCCTATAAAAGTATGTTTTAAGAAGGGACTTAAAAGAGTTCACTGACTCAGCCGACCTGATTTCCTCGGGCAGGCTGTTCCAGAGCCTCGGGGCCCTGACAGCAAACGCTCTGTCCCCTTTAGTTTTCAGTCGAGACTCTGGAACAGACAACAGACCTCTGCCCGAG
>NW_025732475.1:0-2271 GCF_021292245.1 Micropterus dolomieu
AGTATAGGCCAGGTCGACTTAAATATAAATATTATAAATTGCTATATAAATATTATGACTTCTCCTTTAGTGATGTTAGTCTCGTTATATTCTGACATTTTTCTGAACACAGATATGTGGGAGAGATCCTGAACGTGTAGAAAGTTTTGAACATGAGACGAAAAATCTGCTGAAACGCAGGAGCAGCAGATTCAAAAAGTCCACGAGTTTATAACTGATGAAAATTTATTAATTTATCATTGTAATTAGGTTACTTCCCCCAAAAAAAGACCCAAAATAGGAGGGAAGACTAAGTCATGCCTGCATGTTTGCTGACTCAGCAGGGATGATAAAGGAAAAGTTGATCTACAGGAAAAATATCTCTGAAAGCAACACAGAATGTCCGAGAGCTGCACTGCATTATATTCTGTTATATTTTGTCACCTTCAACCAATTTTGTGTTTCCCTTTAAATACATAACATTTCCACCATAACTTGATGCAGAAAAGGCAGAACAGTTACTGTTTAATGCTCAAAAGTTTCATATATTTCAAGATTTCTTAAAAATAGTGTTAAAATCTTGTCTCATTCTCATGAACCCAATATCATGTATGGTCTTGTCTTGTGAGGTCAGTGTATTGTCACACCCCTCTCACACACACACACACACACACAGTACTGTTCAAAAGTGAAGGCAGGTGAGCAAAAAATGCTTTAAAGTAAGAATGCTTTCAAAAGTAGACATGTTTATAAATTATATAAATCTAAATCAAATCAATATTTGGTGTGACCACCCTTTGACTACAAAACAGCATCAATTCTTGTAGGTACACTTGCACAAAGTTTTTGAAGGAACTCAGCAGGTAGGTTGGCCCACATATCTTGAATAACTCCCCACAGTTCTTCCCAGACGGTGGGGATTGATAATGTTGAGATCAGGGCTCTGTGGGGGCCATACCATCACTTCCAGAACTCCTTGTTCTTCTTTACGCTGAAGATAGTTCTTAATGGCTTTCGCCGTATGTTTCAGGTCATTGTCATGCTGCAGAATAAATTTGGGGCCCGATAAGATGTCCCTGAGGGTATTGCATGATGAATAAGTGTCTGCCTGTACAGACCATTAATTTTAACCAAATCTCCAACTCCGTTCTCATCAGTTCAAAGCACCTGCTCCCATTTTTTCTGCACCTCAGAGTTCCTGCATTTCCGTGCATAGTTGAGTCGCTTGGCCTTGTTTCTGCGTCAGAGGTATGACTTTTTGTCCACAAGTCTTCCATGAAGGCCACTTTGACCAGACTCCTTCAGACAATAGATGGGTGTACAGTGTTTACCACAGGATGACAGACAACTGGGGCGGTGGTGGTGGCAGGAGTATATTTTCTATTTCTAGTAGCTGATTTCTCACATCAAGGGAAGTAAGCATGAAGTGTCTGTCACCTGCTTCATCTGGCCGACCACTGCGTCTACATTGCTCAGTGTTGCCAGTTTTTTTGTGCATCTTCAGATGAACTTTGATACATCTGGAAATCCCCGTTTACCTGGGAGAGACCTTGCTGATGATGCAGTATAACTACCTTGTGTCTTGTTGCTGCGCTCAGTCTTGCCATGGTTAGTGACTTTTGACAGTAAACTGTCTTCAACAACCTCACCTCGTTAGCTGAGTTTGGCTGTTCCTCACCCAGTTGTATTCCTCCTAAACAGCGGTTTATGTTTCAGATTATTATTATGTTTAATGATTGTCAACCTGGTGATCATTAGCACCTGCTTGGTATAATGTTTAATCATACATCTGAGAATATGCCTATATAATCCCTGGCTTTGTGCAAGTGTTCCTAGAAGATTTGATGCTGTTTTGAAGGCAAAGGGTCGTCACACCAAATGTTGACGTGATTTAGATTTTTCATTGACATTAACATGTCTATTTTTGAAAGCATTCTGACTTTACAAATTGTTCCCACACCTACCTAAAATGTTTGCAGTGTTGTAGACAATAAATAGAAACTCATGCTCCAATTACTTTTAAAATTAACAGATGACTAAAGCAATTGGAGCCTGAGTCACTTTACGGGCTGAAATGATTGGCCAAAATTGGTTTATCACAAACGTATTGGTAAATATTAATATGTAAATAGAAATTGCAGTCAATAAATGTCTCATTGGCTGCAGATTGGTTCGCATTTAATCTTTCTTAAATTTTATAATTTAAATACACATTGTCTTTGTTTTTATATATATATATATATATATATATATATATATATATATATATATATATATATAAAAAAAATATAT
>NW_025732476.1:0-2261 GCF_021292245.1 Micropterus dolomieu
GCAGCATTGATTGGGATGATCAAGGTCATGATAACATCAGCAGCTACTAGATTTTTCAGGTACACCACAAAGGTGGAGGTGGACTTGAGGTGCAGAGACACCCAGGCTGCCACACCATTCAGCACCAAAGCTATGGGGAACATTAAAAAGTAGAGAGCTGGGACTAAATTTGGGTAGTAGATGAAACCGTCACACTCCAAACCGTTGGCCAATGTTTGATTCAGTGGCATCACTGCACCTGAGGAAAATAAAACCGTTACATAATAATAAATTATAATCCAATGTTATTATAAATACATTATTTGACCCACAATTCAACTTGTCAAGAAACATTGTCATGTAAGCTATAAATTATGCATTTTAAACAAATTGTCCCTCTGAATATGTGCAATGTTCAGCAGTTCATGATTCTAATAGTATCCCACAGTCGCTGAGAAATAATTCAACAAAAAATAATTTGTGTGAGTTAACTTAGTGTTAAGATCGGGAGTGTGGTGACGTTGAGTTCTCCACTCACTTTCCTGGTTAATGTCAAGGGGAGGATCCATCCATTCCTCCATCGTCCGTCACTTATTCGAGTCAGGATTGTACGCTAAGCAAAGCATATAAATAGGAGCAGCATGTCATTTATGGTGGTGTTTACTACAAAGTAGTGTATATAAATGTGTTTTTTAGTATAATATTTTCCATTATACATGTATGTTTTCTCCAACACATTTAGTCATATTTTTTTCCAACCCTAACCAAAAAAGTGAATTAATAAATAAGTATAAATACATTTGAGTACAGATTCAGAATTAAGTAAAGGGAGCATATAGGTTTCCTTGCCCTGGTAGGACTGCTCATTTTTTCTTTATACACATATACACGAGAAGAAGTAACTATTTCAACTAATTAAAAACATGGAAACCTTATTATTATGAACGTTATCATTTAAAAACAACATATTTCATGTAGGAAAGTCTCTTTCCCCTACTAACGGAACACAAGGCTCACATTTTTCTAAATTTTCTAAATCCAAATCAAAGCCATTTCTTTATAGTATGTTTTAGCTGGTAGTGAAAAACATTGTTTCAGATTGATTAAGTTGTTTTTTGGCTTCATTATTTTTTTTGCATTCACTGAGTGCATTTTAACTTAAAACATGCCATGCTTTTGTTGTATAAAAGTACATTATAGTTAATGTTTTAAGAGACCTCTTCAGAAGGAGATGTTAAAGGGATTAGCTGAGCTGCTATCTTTGTTATCACGGATTAGACTATCATTGATCAAATTCTACATTATCAACTAATGATGTAAATAAGATACATTTTGATAATAACTTACAGTTGATGACTTGATTTCCTCTTCTCAAACGCAAAGCTGCAAGATGGACATCTGTGACAACGCACTGGTATGGCAGGTGTTTAAGACACACTTTTGATTTTCCTAGAAAACAAATCAACATTTCAGCTGTGATAAGACTGGCAATCATATGCAAAAATAGGAAAAACTTCCTAGTCTTTAGCCAAAAGCAAAACAGATGTCATACACTCAGTCCACTGTGTAAACACCACACAGAGCATCTATTGGATGAGATGAAGTCTCGGATTCCTTTAGCCCCCACATGAACCTCAGACATCGCTATTTCTTGTCTTACTTTTTGAGATGGAGCTGAGCAAAGCTTAGTGTTTATGGTTGTTTACAGAAAAGAACCTTCGATCCGAACTCTCGCGCATTCTTAATACAAGTCATCATCCTCTCAGTCATTAGCATAATAAATGTTCCTGATATTAGTGTGACCTTAGCTCTGAGCATCATTTGGAAGGCTAAATACACATAATTTGTTTCCCCACTTACCATCACTGTATTGTTTATTGTTGGAAGAAGAAACTAAATTTTATTATATACAGTGGGTACGGAAAGTATTCAGACCCCTTTATAATAATAATAATAATAATAATCCTTATTTGTAGAGCACTTTTCAAAAACAAGTTACAAAGTGCTTTAACAAGTGTAAAGAATAATACAAAAAAAAAGATAAGAGCATGAAAATTTAATATAAAATTAGTAAAATACAATAAAATAAAAGGGATAAAATAAAGTCAAATAAGATCGGGAAAAGCTCTCCTATAAAAGTATGTTTTAAGAAGGGACTTAAAAGAGTTCACTGACTCAGCCGACCTGATTTCCTCGGGCAGGCTGTTCCAGAGCCTCGGGGCCCTGACAGCAAACGCTCTGTCCCCTTTAGTTTTCAGTCGAGACTCTGGAACAGACAACAG
>NW_025732477.1:0-2553 GCF_021292245.1 Micropterus dolomieu
CAGTAAGTAACGTTACTGTAGTGAATGGGGCTTCTTGCTGTCCTGTGATTTTATATTGCATTACAACGCATTCTCATCTCAGTGCGTCATAACTGATACTTTCAGACGGCGTGACAAAGCGTAATTATTTTCCGCTAATGGTACCCTTCAGTGTCTGTATGAAACGTCGCCGTTTGCCACAACACACAGCTGTGCACATTGGCCTCACAGCCGATGTGCTAGCAGGTATGGTTAGTCGGTCGACATGCATAAACTCAGTGACTTAGGTTTAGGTACTAATATTTCTGATGGCTATGGTAAGGGTAGGGGGCTTCGGGGGGCAGTCAAAACCTTTAACATGAACGTAGCTAGCTAGCTAGCTAGTACCTTTGGCGTCAAATAACTACGTTTTGTCACTTTTTCTGAAAGTGTTGGTATTGGACACCCCGAGATGAGAACGGTCTGTGCATTATTGTATATTATGTGCAGGGCTGCCAACTTTTCAGTTTAGTTTGGAATGAGATTCGGTGTTGGAGGTCGGTTCATTTTAGGCCTTCTGTGTCATATTCCATCGCAGGGATCGGGGCCATTCCTCTTTAATTTGCTTGCCACAGCCACATGTATGTGTAGATGAATAGCCAAGTCAACAATCATAGTCAGATCAGTGTGATCAGGATATTTGCCAACCTCAAGACATTATAAGCCTTAATTTCGACCAAACCTAACTATGTACTGGGGAGTCTTCCTCCCACCTAGAATCTAGGCCTATCTGTCAAAATCAGAAACTGTATTTCTTTTAATTCTAGAGAATGTATGGGATATTAAAGGTTAGTTCATAATAAGCATGAGTGTAGGTTTTCGTTTAGCAATGGAGGAGCCACTTATTTAGGTGGGGTGGTCCTCCCCCAGCAAAGTTTTAGCATTAAACACTTAATTTCTTGAATTCTGTTGAAATTTTCTGCACCAATGCCTGCCTTTTCTGCATCAATTTATGGAGGAAATGTTTTTATCTTGGCTACGTCAATGGAAACACAAAACCCAGACACCAGGTGACTATTTAAAAGATAAAATATACCAGAATATAATTCTGTAGGTGTATGGCTTTCAAGCATTCTGTATTTCTTTTTCTTTTCATGATTTAGTCTTCCCTCCCCTTTATGTCTTTGTTTGGGGAGCTTCCTCTTTAAATGTGGCACCCTTTCACCTCAAGGATAAATTTATTAATTTTAATTCAGTTAGAAACTCCTAGACTGAATGTTAAAAATATTTTGCATCTATTGCACACATCTGTGTAATCAGACATCTCCAGAAAGATTTTTCTGAGAATAACGTCATCATTTAATCACAATTCATAATATTTTTCAAAATCTCCCCGCCCTATAATCTGCTGTTCATTACTCTGCTGATAGAATCCCAGACAGACAGACACAGAACCCGTTTGGGACTGTATAGATGAGACCTATCAGATTATACATCTGCCGCTCACTGTGCAAGAGTGGATTCGCTTGATTCCTGTCACAGCATCAGCCGGTGTCGCATCAGCTGGGTGGAGTATAATCGCACCGAGTCGACGCTATCAGTTATAGGCAACATTAGTTTTTCCAATGTGTGACAAATTTGTTGTATGGCGTGAGGGCGTGTGAAAAGTGTCAATTGCGTGAGTCTCACGCTCAATGTGTGAGAGTTGGCAGCTCTGTTATGTGGGTCATGTAAGTAACAGCGACTCAGACGGTGGAAACATTTTGTACCTGAGCATCGGAAGCAAACAGCGGTAGATCCGTGCTAATGTAGCTGGTTGCGTCAAGGCTAGTATAAACAAATTGCTCCACATTTGCTTTGTACCGTTACATACTTTCTTGCAGGTTAAAATTAACACTTAATACATAATACCGGTGGTACACAGTAAGTAATATGGATCACGTTAGCTGGTGAAGTAATGTGAAGGCCATAACGTTACATATTACACATTGCTCCGAATACTGTTAGCAACCGCTCCGTGACTCCAGCCTTTCGATGGGCAGTGCTTGTGGTTGCTTTTTGTTTAAACTGATACACATGTCCCAGAACTGATTCATTTGACTGATTTTGATTTATGGCAATCTCACTATTATCAAGTTTCATGTGTGTATATTTTTGTTTTTTGTCGCTAATTGAAAGTTTATATGTATTAATATTGCTAGGTTGTTTGGTTACCTTTTGCCTGTGGTTTGCCTTTTAACAGGATTCCATTTTTTTTTTTATGAAATCAGCTTTAACAGCCATCTTATGAAATATCCTAATGATATCAACACTGGCCTTCTTTTCTCTGGCAGGGACATTTTGATTTTGGTCATATTCTGATGTTTCATTGATCAGAACAGGTGAGTTCAAGGCCATGATGAATTTGTCTACACTGTCTGGGGCCCCTCTGTAAGTAGGATTTAAATTATTCAGGTTACTGATTTCCCTTCGTCATCAGTCCCCATCTAAGGAAATTAAGATCCTTTGATGTGAGCGAAATCTGCTTTATACCTTTTATCAAGGAACTATAGCCAGTGTTCTTGTTTATTCTGTGCTTTGCTGGGGAGTCCTGTA
>NW_025732478.1:0-2962 GCF_021292245.1 Micropterus dolomieu
TTGACCATCAGATGTTGGCGTTCGGCTGCACAGAAACAATATCAGAGAGTGTGTCCTTTAAATTAAAAAATAGAGCATAAAACACTGACTGAACGTGCTGGTCCAGGACTCAAATCGCATCTCAAACACAGCATTTCCTGACTCTAAAAGAGGATTTAGTGTGATTAAGATATTATTTAAATGGCACGGCCTCGTTTAGACATTCAATTTGAGTTAGTTTCTTCTTGGTAACTGTGTCTTCTTTTAAATAATTGTGGTGTATTTTTAGTTTGCACTGTTCGCTTTCTTTAGGTCAGCAGCCTTTATCATCAGAAAGCAAACATTTAAACAAACGCAAAGCTCCTATTACTGTCTCAAGCACCAACATCTTCTGATTCCTAAATGAACACACACCTGCACACACGCTGTGACACAGTATTTAGCCTGACAACCTATCGCTGAGCTAATCACCGGGTGCTCTGTGTTGTTACACTAAAGGGATAATCTGCTGTTCTTTATCTGCTGCAGCAAATAATAGGCTTTAGGAGGTCAGTCCACTGAGAGAGAGCCTACACACACTAGGGCTGGGCGATATGGACCAAAAAGTCATGTAGTAGCTTGTTTTTTATTCTTCATTCATTCTCCACCTTATTTAAGTATCACTCACTTATGGAATCTGCCTCCTTCAGTTCTCTTCACACTCACGCCCTTCACCAAAATGTCCAGTAATTCCTCCGATGACATGAGAAAAGAGGAGAAGAAATAAAAATCTGCTGGTGTTACCTTGATGTTCCTGAGCTTTTCTCTGGTGAAAGAGCTTCGGGAATCGCAACCTGATCGAAAACCAGATCTGGAGAGGGCAGAGGAGAGGACCGGTACGCCAAAGAGTAAAATGTAAAAGTGATACCGGCACACTTCAAGCAAAAACAGCTGTTATATAGTGAGAAATAACAGGACGTCATCTGTCCCGTAAGCGCTAGCTTCATAGTGGCGCAGTCGCACCAAGCAGCAGCTGGTTTATTAATCCAGCGCCAGCTGCATGTGTAAAATACAGCGCTGTGGGTGAGAGGAGAGGCGACTGCTGGAAGACGTCGTATTTAAGTTTATGTTCTGCTTGCTCAACTGTTGTTTGATAAATGGCTATTAAAACATGTAAGGAGAATATTTATATTCTATATATCTATATAATGTTTTCTTTCTTCTGATCATTTTGGTGCTGGTGATTTTCCTTGAATTGAATGAGGATTTCTGGGAATTTCTCCAATGCAGGAAAAACCTTGCAAAGGTAGGATGATGAAAGTAGGGCTGAGCGATACCAATAATGTTCTCATGATTAAAAAAAAGTTCATACTATTCGATATCGATAATTATCACGATAATTGTCTACTCATTATTTCTAATAATTTTTGCTCCTGAGTGAAACCAGATGGTAAACTGTAGAATATCAGATCACGATTTATTTCAGGCAGGATCACAGTTTACGATCTTATCACGATTAATTTTCCTTTTGGTTTTAAGACTATTTGAGAGTTATTGGTTTAAAAGAGAAAAATAACACTCCTTTATTAATCATATACAGTATAGCCTAATGATTCATTTAAACAACAAAGATTGATTTTCATCTTATAACATTTTAATACACACTTTTTGATTGAATTTTCCCATGAAAGAATGTGTTGTTTCTTCTGCATATTTCCAAACACAAAGACAGGGAGGGACTTGTTGCAGATATTGATTCGCGTTTTCAGTAGCCAATAGCGCTGAATGTGCGTCTGTGTTCGATCCCGTTCATGCCGCTTTCACTGAGAGGCTGTTGAGCGCAGTGTGGTTGCTCGCTCGGCTCCGGTTCTGGGGCGCCGCTCTCTGACGTTATCGTGGCCTGAAAACCTCCAGTGCTTGAGTAGAAGTTAAACGTTAAACACAACACAATGTTGTGGTGCTCGAGCTTCAGATGACCACTAGGCTAACTGAGCTAATTATAAAACAGCAGCTAGTTAGTTAGTTAGCTCGGCTCATAGAATGAAGAAGATGAATTTGTAATTTTACACAGAATCTGCGTCGGCTCTGTGGTTGTGCAGCTTCATCTTTGACTCTTGGTTTTCTGATATACATGTAATGCTTTCACTCCTGTTCGACATGCTTTGACAGGCTTTAGTGTTCTTTATTTTCTCCTCCCATCACGTCTGTATTTTTGGGTGCACAGGACAGCCTTTATTGGCCGTTCCCGAAGGATTGTGACTTGTTTTCGTGTAGTTAAAGTGAGAAAGTTTAACGTTCTTTAACATGCCGAGCGCCATCTTCTTCCTCTCGCCCTGATGCATTAGTTAGGTAATGTTTTTCATGCAGACCCCGGGGCGAGGGAATAATCTGAATGCCAACAGAAACACAAGAAAGACAGAAGAGGAGAAACCTTTATGCCATTTCCCACGATGCTTTGTGAATTTTTTAAGCGCAGGTGGGAGCGGCATGTTGCTGCAGGGCAGACACGTTCCCGCTCTTAAAGCAACACTCGCACCGTGTGTCAGAAGTCGACCTTCGCTCTGCACGGCGGCAGCGATACCTCTCGTGTCAAACGCACAAGCTGTCTGCAGCAGAATGAATGAATGAATGAATGAATGCATGAGCAGGCTGTCGTGTGTTTGTGTGTGTGAATGTTTATTCAGATCAGCTAACTGGGTATAAAAGCAGGGAAGCATACTGGGTCAGCTGGTAAGAAATGAAGTGAGGAGGAGCTCTGAAACATCCTTTGGGACGTAGCTGTGTGTTTGTGTGCGTGAATAGTTTACCGGGCTGTCGGCGTGTGCAGCACCAGAGGAATAAAAGATGAAACTGGCAGCCAAATGTGAGGAAGAATTGATCTTGTCCTCCAAGCGGCACTCGGGGAGAAAAAAAAAAAAAAAGGCCACTTCCAGCTCTGCTTCATGAATAATGTTCAGACGATGTTAAATCGGGAGACTCGGCTCGCGGCGCAGCTGACCCCCTC
>NW_025732479.1:0-2140 GCF_021292245.1 Micropterus dolomieu
CTTGTTTGGGTGGGTGATTTGCAGGCTGATCAACATCCCACCCCTCCTGTGACCCATGGTTTGACTGTATGTGTATTTAGAGCCAGTGAGCAACGGACTTTCAAAATAAAAATAATAATAATAAAAACTGCGTTAACGTGTGATAAAATAATTGTTGGCATTAATGAATTAATGCTTTAATACGATAATAATGCGTTAATGTGCCCAGCCCTATTATTAAGACAGTACTTTATTGAATGAGGGCTGTTTTACAATTTAGTTTGAGACTGAAGTTGTTAAATTCTTCAAAAATCATTGTTGATTGAAAAATCAACAAATATCCTGCATTTCTGCCCTGCATCAGTACAGAAAGCACAATCATCTGCAAAGAGGAGCACAAGGTTGTTGATACTGAGGTCCTTATCATGTAGTATTGCATGTGGTATGTTCATATAGAATCATGCCTAAGAAGTTGCAAGTTGATATGGGCTAGATACATCCTCCATACATACAAGACATGACTTCACTAGTTGTGTGAAAGCATCCAATTGACTGTCCAAGGCTGTGCTTTAAAGACAAATTGGAATGTTCTATAAAAAGCCTGGCTGTTGCTTTTGACAAATGACAGGAGCAAGGCTGTAATCGAGTGACCTGGTGTAGCAAGACAGCAAAATAAAACTGTAGAAATATGATGAATTGAAGTGACGAACAAGCAAGCAGCCAGGAAAGCAAGAACTGCTAGCACCTCGCAGCTCCTATCAGTTTGGGTCTAATATGTCAGCACTGCAGGAGAGCCTTCTGCACCAAAATTGGTCTGGTTGTTCATCTACGAACACATTGATAACCAAATCAAAAATGCCTTGACGTTTGCAGGAACATCACAGAAAATGTAACCTTAGTAAATGTAATTTCTGTTATTATTTTTTCTCAAGTCCTGATATTATTTCTAACATAAACCCACAGTTCAGGATTACAGCAAGATCAACCATGATAGTGAATCCTATTGGAGTGACACATTATTTCAACTTATAGGTAGGCTATATGAATGCCCAAATATAAAAGGGATACACTCTTTCCTGTAAAAACTAGTATTCAGGTAACTTTGAATGGCAAGGCAAGTTTATGTTCATTTTGCTGATATATGTACCAACAAGATATCTTTTGAAAGAAAAAACACTTCCATTTTTTTAAAATAAAGATTGTAACAGTATTTTATTTTGTTGATGTCAAAGGTTTTCTACCCCATATATTAACTTCATCCTGCCAAATTCTGAAACCTGGTCCAGTCATTGTGTTTAAAGTTCCCTTGATTTCATCAGAAATCAATTGGCAAGATGTGCAATTTTCAAACTTCCCACATTGTTATGCCTATATAAGCAGCCAAGATAATTTCAACATCAAATCTTGGGCTTCCCAGTTAAACAAATCATGTGTGAAAAAACTGTGAAAAATGCAAACAAAGGTCCGAGGGTAGTTCTCTATCCCTTGTTATACTATTCCCATTCAAATAAGGGAATAGGCTGCTATATTGGTTCCTCTATGATAATTAAAACTTTCCCAGGGAGTCAGTGGAATGAGATATGTTCTGATGATTGTGGCAGCCAGCTTTCAAAAAGAAAGTAAAACTAAGAGCTTGTTGACACGTATGGTTTATTTCTTTGTGGCCATGGATTGTAAATCACTTAGACTATGTCAGCCCTTGTCTGGTGTACACATTAGCATTTATTTTTGTTTGTGTGCATGGAACTGCTGCACCTCTTGTTGCAATATTTATCAGCATGCCACTGGCTCATTCTTCACGGCTGCCTTTGGTTTATGTAAGTGTGAATGGCAGCAATAGTGTCAGGGTGTGGGTAGTGCAGCCAAGCAGAGAGAAGATTGGCTGTGTGTGTGTGTGTGTGTGTGTGTGTGTGGTTGTGATAAAATTCTGAAACCAGGAGCGCAGCACTCGTCCATCTTGGCAGGAGATCTGCGACACTGAAGAGGGAGAGTAGCAGCAGCAGCAGCAGCAGCAGCACGGCCAACCACTCTGCCAATCTCTCTGTCTCACTCACTCCTGGAAACAGGTCTTTTCCACTCTTTATTAGATCTGATTTATACCTTTTGTAAAGTATTGAACAACACAGGTTCATGACATTATGCATGCTTTGGCACAGGCAGA
>NW_025732480.1:0-2204 GCF_021292245.1 Micropterus dolomieu
ACGGTGTGTCCATATGTGTGTATTAAACCTGAATAGCAGTGCATATATCACATTAAGAGGCCCATCTGTCTGTTTTGAGAGGTATTCATCCTGAGTGCGAGTTTGCATCTAATTTTATTTGTGTATATTCTGTGCTTTTGTGAGCCACTGGGTGTTTTGAATAAGTGCAGTGAAGCATAAAGCCTTGGGCAAAAGTCTGTGTGACCCCAGGAGAGACAGAGAAAGAGATCACATCTGAGGTGAAGCCATTAGAGGCAGCATTCAAGGACTTCAAGGAAGAGTGAAGTGATGGAGTGGAGAGGAAAAATGAGGAGCGGAGGAGCAGAGCAGAGGAGTGGAAACAGAGAGACAGTAGAGGAAAGTAGATGACCTGAAAGCAATGATTGTATGTGAGAAAAACAGTGTGAGAGGTAAAACACACAAAGAGACAGAAGAGATTTTCTGATTGAAGCAGGTCTTTACAGACGGGGGACGAATTAAATTAAAAACCTAAATGAAAGTGGAGAAATATGTGAAATGCAGATGCTTCTGTGCACCAGGGCTCACTGAATGGTTTTGTGAGTATGAAAGTGATGTGAATAAAATAATACTGCCTTTACAGTCTCCAGATCTCAACCCAGATTCACACATTTTGGACCAACGTGTAAAACAGTGCTCTCACCACCATCTCCAAAAGACCAGATAATATAATATAAACTTTCATCTTCAAATCTATTTAGTGATGTCTGTGACTGTCTTTGATGATTTATGTCCTTTGTGTTTTGTCTGTCTATTTGCTCTACTCAGGTCTCTCATGCAAAAGAGATCTTGATCTCAATGAGATTACCTGAAATAAATAAGTGTTTTAGAGGAATATCTTGTAGAGGAATGGTGTTCATCCCTCAAGTAGAGTTTCATAGACTTGGCAAGGAGCACTGAAGCTGTTCTGGATGCCTTGTTGTGGTCTGACTCCATACTTCATGTTGTTTTTTCCTTTATTTTGACAACCAAGTCTTTTAACCAGCAAACCAGCCTGTTAATCAGTGAGAAACCAAACAAATCAGCCAACCAGCTAACTATCTGCCATTTAAATTGAGACACAGCCAGCCAGAGATATGCTAATTCATCACGCAGACATAGATTTGTATTCACCAAATAATTAGCCAGCTAGAGTCATTCAGAAAAGCCATTTCACCCAGTTCTGGTGATGAAAATAGTGACTGAGAGCAGTCTATTCTTGTTAATAAAACATACCTCACTGATAATAGGCCTAATTGTTTGTTTATGTACAGTGTCTGTATGTATGTGTGTGTGCATAGGAATAAGGACTGCATATATACAGTATGTGTGTAAAATTCACAATAGCAGTGTGTTCAATTGTACAAGACACCCTGGAACATCCCTAAACCCTGCAGACATCCACTGTGAGAAACACTGCAGAGGAACTAAACAGAGGCTCCGGTCTTTACACGTCTTTTTACTCTGCTCATTGTGTTGTGTTTGTTGCATGACTAACATTCTGGGCATTAATGGTAAATACTGCTGACTTTGATGTTATAACATTTCTATACATGTTTTGTAAACTTTTCCATGCAAGTTAGTGACATATATTTAACTATTTTCTTTCTTTTATATAGCATTATAGGACCTCACGCAACCCGACATGGGACTAATCTTGGGTCCTGATCCATAATTAGCCATAGAAAAGTGATTCAGCTGCGTCTCTTCCAAGCCTGCAGAAAAGGTGCAGACTTCTCAAAGGGCACTCCATCTTATGACTAACAATAAATGTTTCTTATGTAATCTGGATGCACTATATAATGGACAGCATTTATACTGGCCATAAACCAACAGTTGTATAGTGAGTAGGAAGTGGGAGCGCCATGTTATGCAAGGCACTGAATCTATACAAGCTGACTCTCAAACTGTTTTATTTATTTACTAGTACAGGGGATACTAGGAACGAGAAGATAATTTTCCTAAGGGGAAAACACATTATTGCTGCTATTATTATTAAAGAGGTGGTATTATGCTTTTTGTCTTTTCCCCTGTCCTTTATTGAGTTAGGCTATATCTCTTTTTTTTGCATGTAATAGGTTTGCAAAGTGAAAAAGCCCAAAGTCCAGCCCAAATGGAGTTCCCATCTCCCACAGAAAGCTCTGCTCTGAACCGCTTGAAAACAGCTCGTTTGTAGTCCAGCCTTTTCCGTTCCTTCACTGTGACGT
>NW_025732481.1:0-2905 GCF_021292245.1 Micropterus dolomieu
TCAGACCCACATAAAAAAAACAATTGGGAATCACTCACATATTTTCTGGTCATGGAATACAAACATTCTGGGACAGGGTTCCTCAGCTTCTTGAGGACATTTTATGCTATGATTCCTAGGAACCCCCAGATTGATACCCTTACTTATACTTATACTTCAAAAGAAAGATATCCGTCTCTTCAAAATATACATGCACGTAAAAAGGCCTTCATGAGGAGTGGGTTGAAATCTCCAGTGGCCGGACATTGTAGAGGAAATATACTCCATGGAAAAACAGACTTAACTACGTCAACGGTTCCCAGACTTTTTAGGCAACGCACCTGCTTCTACATCTTGACTGGGTTGCTGTACCCCCAAACCCCCTCTGTCTATAGATTTGCATATATATATTTTCAAACTTATTTGCTCAATGTCCCACCCACAGCACTTTCTGATTGGTTACACGTCCCAAATGGGCCTAATAGCCTATCAACACTTTGTTCCTGTGTGATGAACAGAAGCCAGCTGATATTACGGAAGATCTGTTTCTATGATGACGAGCCCGAAGTTATGGGGTTTCACGCAGTGACACTCTTGAAAGTGACGGCTTTTAAATCAGTCGCTCTCCCCTAATTCACTGCGCTTCTACTACTACTTTAAAAAGTAACAGTCTCATACTGTGATGGTTAAACTTTGCAATCAATTTCACCTGCGTGCCGAACTGTGCGGGGGGAGGTGGGGGGTATTTTCATGACATGCATTTCAAAACATCCCCCCACCCTCTGATTTTTTCACAAATCGCACTCTGTTATAGCCTCAAACAGTTAACACGGACAAAAAGAGGATCCATATGTCCATAGTTGTAAGTACAGCGTGGCTCAGCCTGACAGAGAAAGGGAGGTGAGAGAGAGGTGTGTGAGTAGCCATTTCCTGTGAAGTAACTATTAATAACGTTTTTAAATTTAAGTTCAGGTTTTCAATTCAGGTTTTTATTTCAAGAAAAATTCCACACAAAAAAATTGTTATTACACTATTACACCACCATTACATATTTCCTGTCACTGAAAAATAAATAAAAAGTTTTAAAAAAAATTACTACTACAAACCTACTTACTACTACTACTTTTTTAAATAATAGGTCCTTGTTTTCCCGACAAAAAGGTTAGCAGAATGGGTTTAAGCAAAGGTGGAGTTGCCCGATGTACTGATATGAGGAAAGAGGAAGTGGCGATGGCTGCACAGCTGTATGGAAAACTGAGGAACCAAGTGAGGGCCTGAACGAACATGAGAGGGAATCCATCTTGGAGCCATACAAGTTTGTTATTTTACAACACTAAAGACATGTGGAAGTTTTGTACAGAAATTACAGATACCGAGGGGATTTGGAGTAATGTGACAACAATTATTTTCCACCAATATTGACTAAATAAATATAGGCCTATATCAGTGACAAATATATCTTCCACCTTAAGTGTCTACACGACTATTTTGTTTGCGTGCATTTCCTGTCCTGACAGTGCGGCTGCCCTGTTACCCTACACATTGACACAGAGTCTAGGGCCGGCTCCTACACACTGGAGAAATACATGGTAGTCGGCTTTTTTATGTATTGTGTGAAGCCACTGGCTTAATAACGTAAGAGGTAGTAGGCTAGTTAGCCAGACATTTGAAGCTTACAACAGAGCAGATAAACACACAGCTGAATTCATTCTTTGCATGTCTGCTCTTGTGTTACTGGTTTTTGGAGAGAATAAACCTAGAATCCTAATTCCTTATATATGGACATTTTCTATTACAACAGCCCATGCACACTTCGCCAAGTTAAGAAATCCACAATTTGACTGCTGTGAGGAGGGATTCAGCAAATGGTCAAATATCGAAATTGTCTGTTTCAAACATCTATCACAGTTTAAAGACCAGTCTGTTGTTCTGACAATAGTTGTAGCACTCACCTTTGGTTTTTCTTCAAATTAGATGATTTAGATTATCTGGAATAGTCATTGGCTTGTTTACAACCTTTGTTGTAGCAATGTAGCCATGTTCCCAGATCTCAGCAGATAATTGTAGTAGAATGTCGTCATAAACCATAGAATGAGTGAAAGTTAGACAAAGGTAATTGTGTGTTGATCAGCACATTGTTAGTAGTCATTCCTAACTATTTTGGTCCACAATGTTAGCCATGCAATAAAGTTATGCAATAACCATTTAAGTATTAATTATGCATTCATCTTTGTCACGGTGGGCCGAGTGCAAAGGCAGGTTAGGACCCAAATGCAAGACACCAGAGAGCATGATCCAGTTTGTGATATTTATTTAACACTCACAGGTCAAGGTAAGTCCAATAGGGCTGAGTCCATGCAGTGCAACACATAAATCCACAGATGAAAACTCAGAGGGGTACAGGACACTCAACATACGGTGATGACACTGCAGAGACTGAACAGAACTGACAAACATTTAGACTCCGGTAAATGAGCTGGGCGGGAGAGCAAACAGGTGACAGGGATCAGAACTAACGAGACAGGCAGGATCGTGACAATATAAGTAATTAGAGCCCCATCCAAACATGACAGTAACAAAATTCATAACTGAATCAAAATAAGTATTTCAGCAGCAAGTATCACTTATATCATTATGCACTTTATCCATCAGAAATTGATGAGCCAATGATCTTGTTTCTTCCTTACAGCCTTCTGGTGCCAAACTAACGTTTCACTGTATTTGCTTTTTTAGCTGTGAAGTGGCTCTGGGAGCGCTCCTCTTCTTAATGCATCCCCAGACTTCAGAGAGCATCTAAACAGATCAATATTGGCTCGCAGAGCTGAAAGCATGTCGTCAGATACAGGTCTCTAAAAAACACGGAAATAGCTTTCATCCCACTCCTTTCGCCCACTCTGTTGAAACTGGATGAGCTGCAGTATGTCAG
>NW_025732482.1:0-2972 GCF_021292245.1 Micropterus dolomieu
CCAAATATCTCCTAATTGATGATTCTCTCTTCTCACATTCAGCAGTTGGAGGCGGAGCAAAAGGAGGCGTGTTGCTGCCACCTTTATGTCGGAGCTGGACTTCAGCAGTATTATCTGCATGCACGTGTAATTCAAAGACTAACCGTGTTGGAAACAGAGACCTGGTTAAATAAAGGATGGAGGTTTAGGGGGCGTGTACCTCCGTGAGGTCCACGTGTCCGTACGGAGGTTTCCGGTGTCGGTACATCCAGACGGCGGTGAGCAGAACGACGGACAGCATGGTGACGGGCAGCAGGCAGTAAACCATCACCTTTAACACGCCGACGCCGTGGGGCGGGGCTTTGATCACTGACACACACAAACAAACATTTATTTATTTACATTCAAATGCACAAATAAATGATTAGAAAAGATACGGAGGAAAGACGTGACACAAACTCACGCGGCCCGGTGGCGTCAGGCAGGTGTGTGAACCTCTCGTTGCAGAAGTTTCCTTCGCAGCAGCAGAAGAAGACCTGAGGACTCTCCTCTGTGGCCACGCACTCCTGCCTGAGAGACGGAGAGAGGACCCGGTCAGGCAGACAGACTAAGTTTTTTAAATGTTTTGCGTAATCGAGACAATAACTTGTGAGAAAAAGGAAATGAGTGTGTAAATATATATAAATAATTTGATAATGGATGAAAAAAATGAGATTTATTGATGAGGTAGCAGCTTCTGCCGAGGAGATATTCAGCGTCTGAGCGAGATAAGAGAGACGGGGAGCTTTCTGACGTCTCGTTCATCAAGCAGCAGCTGGAGCTCGTCCAGCGTCGGTCCAGAGCCGCCCGCCTCCCTCCGCTACACCTTCAGGCGCAGCAGCAGGAGGAGGATCCTCCATCACCGCTCGCTCCCTCCCGCTCCTCCTCTCCTCCTTCCCATCATCCTCTCCTCCTGTCCGTCCTTCCAGGAACAGAACAAAGGGAGCGCTCGCTAATCCTGGTGACGACAGAGCAAAGCCTTCTGGGATACCAGGGCCGAGCCTGTCCTCACATGAACCCACACTTTCCCCTCATCTCTCTGTGAGGAGGACGAGGACCAGGAGGTTCAAAGCCGGGCTGATACTAGTACTGATACTAGTACTGATACTAGTGCTGATACTAGTACTAGTGCTGATACTAGTACTGATACTAGTACTGATACTAGTGCTGATACTAGTACTAGTGCTGATACTAGTACTGATACTAGTACTGATACTAGTACTAGTGCTGATACTAGTGCTGATACTAGTACTGATACTAGTGCTGATACTAGTGCTGATACTAGTACTGATACTACTGCTGATACTAGTACTGATACTAGTGCTGATACTAGTGCTGATACTAGTACTGATACTGCTGATACTACTACTGCTACTAGTACTGATACTGCTACTAGTACTAGTACTGATACTAGTACTGATACTAGTACTGATACTGCTGATACTAGTACTGATACTGCTGATACTAGTACTGATACTAGTACTGATACTAGTACTGATACTAGTACTGATACTAGTACTGATACTAGTACTGATACTGCTGCTGGTACTACTACTGATACTGCTGCTGGTACTACTACTGATACTAGTACCACTACCACTATTACTACTACCACTACCCCTGCAGGTACAACTTCTAGTATTAATACAACCAGCACTGCGACTTCTATTACTACTCAAACTACTACTATTGCTACGCTGCTGCTATCGGAGCTACTGAGACCATCAGCTTCGACTTCCATCGCACTGCGGCGTCTTGTGGTGACAGATGCTCTCCTGTCTTTATCTGCTGGGTAGTAATGTTAGCGTGAAGCTTCTCTGGCAGCTCCGGAGATCGGGTACGGTGAGCGCCGCTCCGTCCGTCTTCTTCGCCGTAGTCTAAACTGCCGAGGGAGTCTTACCGGCAGAGCTGCCAATCAGCCGGCGTCTGGGGAGCGCTGAGTAATCCAGCCGCTAGTCTGGCAGCAGGTTGACCCAAATAGCAGGTTTGTTCCTGAAGCCTTGGAGGGAAATGCGCAGCCTCTCAGCTGTGTCGGGGGAAACGTCTTCAGCTCCTCGTTTTAAAAGAGACGTTTCTCTTCTCTTCTAGTCTCTGAAACTGATCTTTCACGCCTGGTTATTGAGGAGAGCAGAAGTAGCAGCATCGTGTAAAGTGCTGCACTCCTCCTCGCGCTGCTGCCGGTCGCTTGTGAAGCTGCTGATCCATGAAACTGCAGCTCCTTCTGGACGGAGCATGAAATGTCTGAATGTGAATGTGCATGAAAAACTCCGACACTCGAGGAAAAACAGACGGAGGAGGATTCCTGCGATCTGCCCTGAACACATCCTTTCATGTACTCTGTAATACTTTCACTGTTTGCTGCCTTTGTGTGCTCTTGGAAATGTCAGAAATTGGAAGTTAATAACTTTGAAAACAAAAAAAAGACTTCAGGGAATCATTCTGACACGAGGACTTTATTTGTGAACGCTTTCTTCAGCTTTCTTCAGAAGCTTTAGCCCAATAAGGCTGATTAGACTGGACGTGGCTGTGGACTCGTCTCTTTTCCACATCAAGTCCAAAGTCTGAAGAAGTGGAACATGGTGGCTTCAACATGACTGATTAATCTGCTTGTATGAAGTTGTACATTTGGAACATTTGTTCATGAAGCTAAAGACCTCTGATGCAGACGATGTCATCTGAAACATTTAGTGTCCGACATCCTCAAAGGTTTGTGATTCAGAAAACTCTGAAAATGACACTTTCTCCTCCAGAAATATCCAGAAACCAGATTACATGTTACTAGTTTTGTATTAGCTAATAAAATAAAGATATTATAAAAACCAAATGACCGCTGCCACCACAGGCACAAACGTGCAGCAGGGTAAATAAGAAACCTCCCTCTGATTCTGCAGCACAGCATGTTGTGATGTGGTGCATTAGCCTGACGAGCTAACGGTCAGTAATGGATCAGGCTG
>NW_025732483.1:0-2102 GCF_021292245.1 Micropterus dolomieu
GGTGCAGAATAATGCTATACTGTAGTATTCTGTACAATAGGAACACATTCCTACATGAACTCACAACTTTTCCTCCATACACAAATCAGTCCCCATAGGATTTCCAATCACAACGATTAACACAAATTCAAAAAATCCCTGTGAATGACCAATCGTCGCCGTTTCTCGCAAAATGTTGTCATATGTCAGCTTGTCACTTCCTTGTTTACAAGTTGCCGCAAACATGCATGATACCAATGTGTCACATTTACCAACATAAAAAACACAAAGGACCTTGAAAAACAGGATCCAGATCTTCTTTACCAAAACAGGGCTAAATGTGCAGTATTGGGGTAAAACATAAAGAAAATCGTGATTGACACACAGAGTGGCAGAAACACAGGACGTCAGATGAGACAATTCACTGAGACACAGGCTGTTGCGTCCTGGTCAGTTGCAACGACTATAATTCTAAAGTTAAAAAAATCACATCTACTTACAGTTTTCACTTGTTACCACAAATTCATCACAAAAACACGCTGCAAAACTTCAAATTTCATCACATTTTTTAGAAAAGCTGCCACAAAATCGGGCATTTTAGGCCGCAACAATCACAAAAAAGGCCCGTGAAATCCTGGAGGGACTGACAGATGCAGTGGAGGTGGACTCTTCCTAGCGCCAAAGAGCTCACTGTCACCCCCTGTGCATATAAGATGTATTACATAGGTTAATAGTGATAATGTTTTGTCTCACTGTCTGTGCTTGATCTTTTTTTAGCAGTCAAAGAAACTTGACATGTCTGAGCCTTGGTGTGGTAATTGTACAGACTTTTAAAGTCACCCACTGTCTGCAGACTGTGAAGCATGTCATTCTGTTAGATGCAGTAATTTATTTTCCAGCCAGAGGGGGCTCATAGTGAGTGCAGTGATGCTATGGGCCAAAGTTTACCAGTTTCATTTGAGTCTCTAGCAAATGAAAAATATGTTTGCGTGTTTCAGTGGCTTTTGAAGGTTTTCTGATCATTGACAGGGTTTACAGAAAAGATGTAATGTTTTACGAGAAATCTGTGACTTCATGCAGACCTTTGAATATTTGATTATATGCTGAAAAAGACAAGCATGCCTTGTGACTGTTGTGCACATCGGGCTGCTGGACTGAGCGTAAAGCAGATTTGGTTGCTTGTAAATCCAGACGCAGGGCAAGATTAGGATTAGAAAGGTTGTTTTACAACCACAAACATTTTTATGTGACTATTCAGGTTGCTCACCAGGTCTCACAAGCATTAAAAGTGCATTCTGACCCAGTTTTTGATGCTCGTAATCTCATGAATTTTAAGCTTATGTCACTCTAGAACTCATTGTAAATTACTCTGAAAGACAACGAGATGTAAATGTGTATAAACTACAAACTAATGAACACATACATGCACATAATGTCATATCATATGGTATCCCAACACGTTCTCGCTCCCAATCCGTCAAATACAGCTACTTGGTCAGTGGCTGTACATTTCAAACTATGACGCTGTAGGTACCCCTGTTACGACCCGGCTCGTGGTGAAAAAGGAAGCAACATGAAACCAGAAGGTTTTTGGTAAAATTGCGTGACACACAGCTGCACAACTCAGATACACAGATAATGGTGGTGGCCGTAACAACCCCTTAGTGTTAGCTTTGAAGGCAATTTAGCAATAATAAATATGCAATGTCCAGTCTGACTTTCAAAATAAAGCTTGGTGAAATGGTTGCAGTTTGGTTTAGGAAAAGTACAAGATTTGGGTTAAAATAAGAACGTTCATTACATATTTTGTTACAAAATGCATTACATTAAAAAGAAGCCAATGTTGACTACTGGTTTCACACGGGGGATAAACAGCTTTCTCCTGGGTGAAAGTCCTGTCTTTGACCCATCCAACCATGCCGACTTCCTTCTTATGTAGACTTTTCTTGCTCCTTATATTATGTCACCTGACTTTGATGGCACGTAAAAATATTATGCTAGATGGGTATGTCCAGAAGTTTGAACCTGGCAAAACAGCTGTATTTGACACTGGGAGTTAGAGCTGGGTGAGTTGGGACTGATGCAGCTGAGGGTTCTGGCCATATTTGGCTGCCTGATTTGGC
>NW_025732484.1:0-2300 GCF_021292245.1 Micropterus dolomieu
ACTGCCTGCTCCTCCTCTCTGTGTCCTCTGCATGAACTCTGCTTGATCAAGCCATTTCTTCCATAACCTGACTTTTGTGGAATAAACTGGTGTTGTTTGTGCTCTGTGCTAGAAACAGGACATTCTTACTGTGATGGACTATATTGATGTATGTTTTGTTATACAATTTGCACAAAATCTGCTTCTATATTTTACTTTGCAGGTATTTTTGATGCTGCCTCACTGTGCTCCCTCCCTTTTCTCCCAAAGCACACGAACTTGCTCACACACACACATGTGCCTGGGCAGTTAGATACAGAAAGGAGCACATACACTCAGAGTTTTAACACTGCGATCCTAATTTTACACTATAAAATAACACTTTAAATGATGACAATGGAGACCACCATTGCTCTAGTAATAAATGATAACAATTTAGGCTATAATGCTCCAAAATAATTCACAACATTCCTTCTTAATATACAGAATGAATACCCTTATTACATTCTCTGATTTATTCTTTCAGCAGCACAACATCATACAACAGCACACTCTGAGGAGGAAGATTAAGCATCTTCTCCTCCATCTTAAAAAAAAGCCAACTTCCTCCGTATCATTTCCTCTCCCCACATTTGGTCCTTGATTGCGCCACATAACAATGAAAAATTCAGCAGTAGGTAAGAGGCTCTTGTTTTTCTCCCCACATGAATTATTGCCTGCTCTAATACACATTCCACACTCACGCCTCACATTTACACTCTGTCTGGATATATGCTCATTTCCTTTGCATAATATTTCAACTAATGGGAAACTAATGGAAGCATTCTACTTGAAGCCACCTCTTAAAGCAAGACATGCTTCCCATTAAGTGCTGCCCAGTCACAGTCTGTCCGCAGGGGCCAGCATAAATATAGCTATGTAGGACTATAGGCCTAAACAGGAAACCATTGGGTATTCAACAAAGTTCCGCAATGGTGGTTCCGACTGAAAACACATCTGTTCAGACTGAAAAATCATTCAGACTGCTCCTTGGCCCATATCTCTTACTGTTTCTAAATGTAGAATGTCTTGAAGCAGTTGTTTAAATGTAATGTAACGAGAACCTACCGTGTCAACTTCAAAACATAAAACTGCATGTGCGTAGAATCCTCACAAAAAGTGTACATGCGGCCAAAAGCCAAAAATGACGTATACGCCAAAAAATATTCAGACTTACCAGAGCTGTAGGCAAGTTCCCTTTATAAATCACAATCAACTTGAAATGTGGCACATGTGAGCGAGCTCCTTGCCATAGTTGCCTATAAAGCCCCTCATTAATATGAATATGTACTGAATGCATGAAGAACAGGATGGAAAATTCCGACTGAAAAGCCACAAAACGAAATTTAACTCAGTGTGACACTGACGTTCCTTTTGGTAAAGCTGAAGCATGTTGTTTGGTGGGGAAAAAACACACTTTTACGCCACGCTTGTGCACCGGAGGAAAGGGGGCACCGGGGCTCCACCCCTTTATAACCAATCTGCAGGAAGGGGCCTCCCTCCTGAGTAGTGACGTCACTGGCTGGAGGGACACACACACACACACACACAAGACGGCATGACCCAGGTACTAATTTGGATTTCCCGGTTAAATAATAAACCAAATGCATTCCGCTTGTGTTTAAACATTTATTTAGGCTACACAAACAGTCCACTCACTTAATGAGGCTGCCGATGAGTTAAAAGAAATATGACTTGTTTTATGTGACACACACTGAAATATTTCTTTCATAAAATAGTGTTATATTTTCCATAACGTGTTTTTACAAGCAGCGCATCACATCCACAAGCTGGCGCACAGCGTTTGGCTCGATAAGGCAACGAACATCTGATAACAATAGGCTACATAAAATGCACTGGTATTTGCTCGACTGACGCACTGAAAACGGCATCAATTTAACTGGAATTTATTCTCCTGTTCACCTTATTTATGAGAATAAATTGCACTGCATGCAAGTTTAGCCAATTTATTAATATGATTCCCCATTAAACTGTTCAGCATATTTGAGTGTTTGGTGTTCTTTTGCAGAAACAGATATCTCCGTTTGTTTTTATGATCCTAAATCTGGTTCTTTTTGTGCGCAGCAAATGATCTTAAAAGATTTTTTCCCCCACACTTCAGGGAAAATCAAAATCAAATGATGTTTGTTTATTCAGAAAGGCTTTAAGCCTTTATTACTCAGAGGCAAGCTACTTGGAAAATGTAGTGAGCTAAGCTACTAGCTACTCTACATTAAATTAAGCTTCACTACACAGAAGCTACCCCCCAGTGAAATGTAGCA
>NW_025732485.1:0-3180 GCF_021292245.1 Micropterus dolomieu
CAACAGTTGTTTTAGTTTAGAAATGACTGCTTCATTGTAACATGTTTAGGAAAATTCATATATGTATATTCCGACATATTACAACATCAGCCTACCGGGTTCTCTTATAAAGCAGTTGCTCACTTCTCTACTGTAATGACACTAACAAAAAAACACAGTGGTGTAGAAATTACATTAAATAATCATCATCATATTTATCAAATAAGGACTTTTAATCTAACCTGTAGCATTGAAACAACTAGTCAATTAACAATTGGTCGAGCAACAAAAAATTAATGAACATTAAGGAATCTTTTGAGTCAAATATTAAGCAAAATATTCACTGATTCAAGATTCTAAAATGTGAGGATTTGTTGCTGCTCTCTGTTTTATAGTTATATTGTTTATGTATTTAATATACTTAGTTTTTGGATATTTGATGACATCAATGTGGGCGCACAAAACTTGTGATGGTAACTTTTCACATTTTTTGACATTTAAATCAATTTTAAAGATCAATTTCTTAATAAGAAAAAAGATTCAACAACAAACTCAAAGGGCTTAACTAGCCAGCTAATTTTGCCCCAAACCACAGGGCGATATAAGGATTCTCCCTTCGGGGAAAATCAATAGTCTGTCAAAAAAAGCCAGCATCTATCTTGACATTAATCATCAGACACAAAGACAAGAGCTCCTCTTGAAGTGCCTTTGTTAGCCCTGTATTAGCTTTTAGCCGGTTGAATAACGTCGGCCCAGACACTATGGGACTCGTCATTGTCTTCTGATTAATTAACATTACTGGCACTCTGTTTGTCGACCCCCGACTCCCCTATCCTTTTCTCCCTCTGTCCCCTGTGTTCCCGCACAGCTTCCTTGTTCAGAGGCGATGATTCGGCTGTGTGCTGAACTTAAGAACTTAATGGGGAACATTCACAGGGAGTTCAGGACACAATTAGTGATTACCAGCCAGCCATGTCTTCTGAGGGCTCCCATCCTTCGTTTCATCCTCCCGTAACAAAGACAAGGGATCTTCAAGCAAAAGGAATAGCATATGAGGCTGTAATGCTACTGGATTTGTCCTGCCCACATTCTCAGAGAGATCATACACTTCTGCTGGTTGATTAGAAAATGGACAGAAGTCTCCTTAATTAACAATAATGATCTGATCTCAGTTCGGGGAAACTAGGCAGGGTATAGAGATAATGGAGGACTGGGTTAGAGGTGAGAAAGCGGAACCATTTTTCATGTTCTTTTTTTACATCACTGTTATTAGGAGTTTTTATAACAAGCTCTGTAAATGAGCTTTTAGCCCACTTCTCTTTAATCATGTTTTGTAGTTAAAGATTTTTAGGGAGAAGAGGAGATTTATCCTAACTGAGCTCATGCATTTTTAATTTGCTCAGTGCTTAAACAGTAACAGAAATTTGAAATTGAAATAGCAAAATGGTGTCATCCATGTCTCTTCCACTACAACTGCCTTTCTTTATCACAGCACAACAAAATAAAAAGTGATGGAGCCGTGATAGTTGAATCATCACTTTATTGGCTGTGTGGCTTCATTTCTAACTTAATCAATTAGGCTGTAATTAAAATACTGTCACAGACAAACAGAGGAAGTGGAGGAGTTAGGAGTGAGTGGGCAGGAAGAGGACACCACAGTGTTTGGGCCCAGGCCAAAGCTGTACTGGAGCAGTAGGCAGCCTGGGAGGGGAAATCTGGATCCCATTTGTTTTAGAGTGCCATAATGGGTTTTGTGTTTCTTTGTGTGTTTGCATGTGCATATATATATATATGTGTGTGTGTGTGTGTTTGCATTAATGCGAAATAACAGTGAACAGCACCATATATGATGACGTGCTAGCTGCCTTAGGGTACAGAGCCTTATCTTAAACTCGCTTTTCTACCCTGTTGAGAGGAAAGTGTCTCTCTCCCTCCACTGCACCCTCTATTTCACCGTCCCTCTGACAGTAGCCTTGCTGAAGGACATGGTCAGTGTGACTCTCGAGCAAAGAGAAACAGCCTTGTAGGCTTATCGTTATCCTGCTGGTGTAATCCCTGTCTACCACATCCCAGAAAAAGAACAGCCCTGGGAGCACATTGCGTTGCTCTTGCTCCTCATGACAAACTATTTTACCAAAGACAGTAGGTACACCTCAACAGCCGCTTAATCTGACACCACCAATGAAAAAAACCCTCCTAACCTCAGACAAAATGTGCATGTCTGTGTGTGTGAGAGAAAGAGAGAGTGAGAGAGTGAGCTGGTATTGTCCCCTTGTCATCTTACAGCCTTCACAGCCCATACACACCATCTGTGCATTAAAGAGTTGGAGTCCATGCAAAGTATTTAAACGGGTTTAATGTCTTCAGGAGGGCAATAACCTTGGTCCTGTAGGACCCCAGAAGGCCCATCATATCAAGGCAGGAGGTCTCTTAATGTACCAAGCAGATGACAGGGATTCAGAGTTCACACACACCACAGAGTAACTCAATCTGCAGGAAGTCTCCCACATTTGTTCTTCTACTGTTCTCTTCCCTCCCTCCCATCTCCTTTGTCCCTCCCCTCAAAACAAAAGGAGAAGATGTCAAAAATCTCATTAAAAAATAATGGCCTCCACCTGCTTTCTTTGTTTTCTCATTCTCTCCTGCTTGCCTTTTTAATGACCAGCTTGGAAAAACCTGGAGGATAGCCACTATGCACAGAGCGCCGGACGGCTACCTCAGTGCACGCAGCGCATTCAACCACAAAACGCACACACCGAGCACACAAAAGCACATAACTGTTGCACAGCACGGGTTCCGAAGGCTAACAGTATTAATCAAAAGGAACTCCTGCAGGTGTAACGTCTGCCCCCCTTTGCTCATCTCATAAACCACTCATGTCTAGACCTTAACAAGGAAAGAAATGCTCAACCATGTGGCTAAATCATCTATATGAGCCTCTCAGGAAAATCCACACACAATTCTTTAAAACTATTGGACACATACTTCAGGCCTGAGGTTACACATTAAGTAAATATGTGTCAACTGGCTATTTGTAACAGCTCCCTGAGGTCAGATTAGCCTTTGGCCTGAAGAGCATAAACCAGCACCTCAGTATGTCTGTAGAGTCTTTACTGCTTCACAAGACATCCAACAAATGTCAGCCTCATGCATTTCTGCAATTAATAACCGTAGAAAACGGATGTGTCTGTGCCTGTCTCT
>NW_025732486.1:0-2936 GCF_021292245.1 Micropterus dolomieu
CCAAATATCTCCTAATTGATGATTCTCTCTTCTCACATTCAGCAGTTGGAGGCGGAGCAAAAGGAGGCGTGTTGCTGCCACCTTTATGTCGGAGCTGGACTTCAGCAGTATTATCTGCATGCACGTGTAATTCAAAGACTAACCGTGTTGGAAACAGAGACCTGGTTAAATAAAGGATGGAGGTTTAGGGGGCGTGTACCTCCGTGAGGTCCACGTGTCCGTACGGAGGTTTCCGGTGTCGGTACATCCAGACGGCGGTGAGCAGAACGACGGACAGCATGGTGACGGGCAGCAGGCAGTAAACCATCACCTTTAACACGCCGACGCCGTGGGGCGGGGCTTTGATCACTGACACACACAAACAAACATTTATTTATTTACATTCAAATGCACAAATAAATGATTAGAAAAGATACGGAGGAAAGACGTGACACAAACTCACGCGGCCCGGTGGCGTCAGGCAGGTGTGTGAACCTCTCGTTGCAGAAGTTTCCTTCGCAGCAGCAGAAGAAGACCTGAGGACTCTCCTCTGTGGCCACGCACTCCTGCCTGAGAGACGGAGAGAGGACCCGGTCAGGCAGACAGACTAAGTTTTTTAAATGTTTTGCGTAATCGAGACAATAACTTGTGAGAAAAAGGAAATGAGTGTGTAAATATATATAAATAATTTGATAATGGATGAAAAAAATGAGATTTATTGATGAGGTAGCAGCTTCTGCCGAGGAGATATTCAGCGTCTGAGCGAGATAAGAGAGACGGGGAGCTTTCTGACGTCTCGTTCATCAAGCAGCAGCTGGAGCTCGTCCAGCGTCGGTCCAGAGCCGCCCGCCTCCCTCCGCTACACCTTCAGGCGCAGCAGCAGGAGGAGGATCCTCCATCACCGCTCGCTCCCTCCCGCTCCTCCTCTCCTCCTTCCCATCATCCTCTCCTCCTGTCCGTCCTTCCAGGAACAGAACAAAGGGAGCGCTCGCTAATCCTGGTGACGACAGAGCAAAGCCTTCTGGGATACCAGGGCCGAGCCTGTCCTCACATGAACCCACACTTTCCCCTCATCTCTCTGTGAGGAGGACGAGGACCAGGAGGTTCAAAGCCGGGCTGATACTAGTACTGATACTGCTGATACTAGTACTGATACTAGTACTACTGCTGATACTAGTGCTGATACTACTACTGATACTAGTACTGATACTGCTGATACTACTACTGATACTAGTACTGATACTGCTACTAGTACTGCTACTAGTACTGATACTAGTACTGATACTGCTGATACTAGTACTGATACTGCTGATACTAGTACTGATACTGCTGATACTAGTACTGATACTAGTACTGATACTGCTGATACTAGTACTGATACTGCTGATACTAGTACTGATACTAGTACTGATACTGCTGATACTAGTACTGATACTAGTACTGATACTGCTGATACTAGTACTGATACTGCTGATACTAGTACTGATACTGCTGATACTAGTACTGATACAACTGCTGGTATTGCTGATACTAGTACTGATACTGCTGATACTAGTACTGATACTGCTGCTGGTACTACTACTGATACTAGTACCACTACCACTATTACTACTACCACTACCCCTGCAGGTACAACTTCTAGTATTAATACAACCAGCACTGCGACTTCTATTACTACTCAAACTACTACTATTGCTACGCTGCTGCTATCGGAGCTACTGAGACCATCAGCTTCGACTTCCATCGCACTGCGGCGTCTTGTGGTGACAGATGCTCTCCTGTCTTTATCTGCTGGGTAGTAATGTTAGCGTGAAGCTTCTCTGGCAGCTCCGGAGATCGGGTACGGTGAGCGCCGCTCCGTCCGTCTTCTTCGCCGTAGTCTAAACTGCCGAGGGAGTCTTACCGGCAGAGCTGCCAATCAGCCGGCGTCTGGGGAGCGCTGAGTAATCCAGCCGCTAGTCTGGCAGCAGGTTGACCCAAATAGCAGGTTTGTTCCTGAAGCCTTGGAGGGAAATGCGCAGCCTCTCAGCTGTGTCGGGGGAAACGTCTTCAGCTCCTCGTTTTAAAAGAGACGTTTCTCTTCTCTTCTAGTCTCTGAAACTGATCTTTCACGCCTGGTTATTGAGGAGAGCAGAAGTAGCAGCATCGTGTAAAGTGCTGCACTCCTCCTCGCGCTGCTGCCGGTCGCTTGTGAAGCTGCTGATCCATGAAACTGCAGCTCCTTCTGGACGGAGCATGAAATGTCTGAATGTGAATGTGCATGAAAAACTCCGACACTCGAGGAAAAACAGACGGAGGAGGATTCCTGCGATCTGCCCTGAACACATCCTTTCATGTACTCTGTAATACTTTCACTGTTTGCTGCCTTTGTGTGCTCTTGGAAATGTCAGAAATTGGAAGTTAATAACTTTGAAAACAAAAAAAAGACTTCAGGGAATCATTCTGACACGAGGACTTTATTTGTGAACGCTTTCTTCAGCTTTCTTCAGAAGCTTTAGCCCAATAAGGCTGATTAGACTGGACGTGGCTGTGGACTCGTCTCTTTTCCACATCAAGTCCAAAGTCTGAAGAAGTGGAACATGGTGGCTTCAACATGACTGATTAATCTGCTTGTATGAAGTTGTACATTTGGAACATTTGTTCATGAAGCTAAAGACCTCTGATGCAGACGATGTCATCTGAAACATTTAGTGTCCGACATCCTCAAAGGTTTGTGATTCAGAAAACTCTGAAAATGACACTTTCTCCTCCAGAAATATCCAGAAACCAGATTACATGTTACTAGTTTTGTATTAGCTAATAAAATAAAGATATTATAAAAACCAAATGACCGCTGCCACCACAGGCACAAACGTGCAGCAGGGTAAATAAGAAACCTCCCTCTGATTCTGCAGCACAGCATGTTGTGATGTGGTGCATTAGCCTGACGAGCTAACGGTCAGTAATGGATCAGGCTG
>NW_025732487.1:0-2092 GCF_021292245.1 Micropterus dolomieu
TCCTATTCCAGCAAGAAGCATCTGTGGAACCACTCCAGACAACACACGGATGTGGTGAAAATCCTCAGGCGTACATCATTTTAAAACAAGACAGTGATTTTCTGTCTCTCAGTCAAGGTTTAGTTAAAATTCTGGACTAATGCGAGATGGAAAGTGGATTGACTATTAATTATTAAATGTTGATAAGAGGGGCAGACATGGGGCGGCAGTAGCTCAGTCTGTTGGGACTTGGCTTAGAAACCGGAGGGCCGCCAGATCGAGTCCAGCAGGAACCAATGTCGAAGGTGCCCCCTGAAGAGGGGCCTCAACCCCGAACGCCGTATGCTGTACTCCTCATCCTAAATAGGATGGGTTGAATGCAGAGAACAAATGGCCTTAAGCAAACCCCTGAACCGGAGGCCCCGAGCGCCCCTCGCTTTGACATCTCTCCATGTGGATGTGCACATGTGTGTAAGTAAGGAAAAATCATTGAATTTCCCCTTATGGGATTAATAAATAAATAAAGTATGTCTCCTAGACTGGGTGATATGGATGCACACCTGTCAGTAAATAATAAGCATCACATATTCAGTGAAGTCGTAGTATACATAGTACTTTAAATTTGAAAATGTATTTAAGGAAATTTGGGGGAGCCAGTTTGAATGGGCCTGACGCAGCTGATACCAGTCCAGACGTCTTTAGCAAGTCCCACAGACCCAGGTGAAACACAGGCAGCCTCAGCCAGTACGAGCACAGCCAGAGATGTACAGCCAGCATCAGACACAAGCAGCCCAGAGCCTAATGAAACAGTTGCTGCTCCACCAAATAATCCAGCAGATTGGCCCCCAGTCTTAAGAGACTTTATGAGGACTGAGTTAGTGCGCAGAGGTCCATTCAAACCAGCACTGGACTTTTCTAGAGGTTTCCATTCAGGCTTCTTTCAGAGACTGTTTTAATGATGATTGTAGTGAGAGCACTGTGGTGTCTGGTGTGACTGTTGAGCAATGGCAAATTGTTTACATGGCTCACAAGTCTAAAACATTTCACCACATAAGCAGAGCAATAATGCAGGCTAATCTTCTGCACAGAAGGAAATAAACACTTATTCTCTCTGAATCAGTTATCATGCTGTATTCAAACCTGTCTGCAGTGAATTTAAAAAGATAGGCTGCTCTTTGTAAGATCAATAGATTTAAATGTGTAGTACTTTTTACTTTTGATATTTAAGTACTTTTAAAACCTCTACTCTTTTACTTTTACTTGATTAATATTTTACTGGATTACTTTTACCTTTACTTTAGTAACATTTTAGTGTGGTAGGTCTTTTACTTAAGTATGACAATTGAGTAGTTTATAACAACCTGAAATTATTTAACAGGAGGTATTGACAATATATTTACAGAATACTTTTAGTACAACAGTTCCAGATCGTACATTATGGTGTCATTAATAATGCTTTAGTATATGTAACTTTGTGAATGTAACATACTCAATAACCCATACATGCACGTTTTGAATCTAAATGTAATCTCAACTAAGCTTTCCATGGTTGTCTTTATACCTAAATGACATCTAAATCATCATCTAAATAATTATCTTCTTGTGATCAGCAGATGTCAACCCCAGTAGATGTGTGAAAAGGCTGTGAAGCAAAAATTAAGTTAATGCTGTCATGAAACACACATTTCAAAGGGACACCTTTGCCCAAAGGGCTGCAGAAATGGAGCGTGAGCAGTGTAAGCTTGCTGAGGACCCTGTTTTGAGACAGAGAACTGTTAGATTTAGACATTAGAGATTTTGTAACAGAGGAACAGAGGCCTGAAGAAAAGAGTCTCAAAGAAACGTCTCGGGTTACGTATGTAACCCTGGTTCCCCGAGAAGGGGAACGAGAGACTGCGTCGGTTACGACACTATGGGAACGCCTCTAGGCGAAGCAGGTCTGAACGTGAATGAAATCACTCCAATCCTATTGGCCTGTTGCTAGAACGGTAAGGTGTGACGGAATAACCGGAGGAGTATAAAGCACACCTGTACACACTCATCATTAGCTTAAACTATGAAGCAGGCGCTTCAGGCGGGGAGAGAGGTGCGGCGGACCGACGCAGTCTCTCGT
>NW_025732488.1:0-3099 GCF_021292245.1 Micropterus dolomieu
ACGGGGCTTTTGCTGTGGCTACACCTTTTCTAACATTTCTAAAAATAGCCTTAAAGCCTACTTATTCATGTGATGTTCATTGTGTTTGAAATGCATACACTTTATGGGCTCTTGCTCTTTTTTTGAGCTTCTATTGCCCTTATTGCACCTTCATTTTAGCTTTCATGTTCATGCTCTGTCTCCTTTTCTACTGTCTGCCAATTTGTAAAGTCTTATTAGCTATATAAAACCACAAAAACAGCTGCTTAGGGACCAGTATCCAGTATGACTGTTGAAGTCTTTCCAGTGAGCTGAAAAAGATGGTGTCACCAGTAGAGTAATTTTGTGGTTCAACATGCACAACTGCAATTCATGTCACATTGTCGCTGTTTTTCTTTCAAGGAATTGTTTGCCTTGTTAAACATAATTTATATGCTAAGTATGCACAGTAGGATCATTTTATACAACATTGTAATAATCCCTCATAGCAGTGCTATTAATTTGGATTTGGGTTAATGTTACATTTAATTTGAGGCCTGTCATCTTCAAAACTCTCAGCAAGAGCATCTTTAATGTGCACTTAAGTGACTGTATTACTGAAAAGTTACTCAGTACTTATGATCCATATGCCCGCCTTCCTTTCCTCGTTTCCAATTGATTTTACCTACTGGCTTAAAGCTGGATCAGTCTCTGCAGGTCCATGTTAACTAAACTACTCTTTACCTCAGTTATTTTCTGCCAGGTACATACTCATCATCTCTTATCATCTCACCCATGCACTAAACTAAAATGCATTTATAATGGAAATAGAAAAATGGAGCAGTTTATTGTAATTCATAAAGACTCGCCAGCATTGTTTTTCCAGAGGGGGAAAGTGTTCAGTAATTCCAATGATCATCTTAGAGTTGTGATGCTAATGACTCTCTAAGAAGACAGAAGCATGAAAAAACTCTTGCTGCCTAAGGCACTAATTTCTTTTATGGTCCACTGTTTTTCTGTCTCTGTCTATGGTGTCTTATCTCCCAGTGTCCCTCATTGTCACACTCAGGACCACTGATCCATAAAATTATTGATGGACGGATCAGGTGTTTGAGAGGAAAGAAAAATGTTTAAAACTGTGTATTACATACATTATAATGACTACTCGACTCGACCATTGATGGTAATCTATCTACGTCCTATGCAAAAAGGACATACTGTACACCAGTAGTTGTTGTTGCTTATTGTGCCAGTGTTGATTTAAATGAGGTTGCGATGGTTTGTATCATTTTTATCGGTTCTTCTAGTTTCCTGTATAAAACCACTTTGTGTAGAATGTTTAAATGTTAAAGCATCTGTCAAATTATTTTGTTGACATAAACAATCCATTTGTTTTTGTGTGTAAAAAAATTAGACAATCCTGTAAAAAGTGGTACAGTCTGCTTTTGGGTCAGGAGAAAAAACTCTGGCGGCACCAAAGGAGAAATTTTAGCAAATTCTATACATAGTGGCTGTTTTTATCTGTCTTAAGTATTTTCCTTTCTATCTGTCATAAAATGTTTGGGCAGTTGTCCATGTATCAATAAATTTGAACAGAGACATTTGTTTCAGGAATTGTAGAAATAAATCCTCTGAAATCCTTAAATCCAGCCTCTCAGATTCTATATTCTATTCAAATTGTTAATTTCTCTCACTTGTTTTTTCTACAGCTGAATAAATGAATAAAGGCAAAACACATTACACACATCAAGAAGTGAGAAATCACGTGACGTACATTTATACAAGTCATTATGTGAATGTATGCAATGATAATTGTTTGTGGGTGTAGCCATCCTGCCTGCCTCCCTGCCAGGGATGAATATAAAAACCAGAGGAAGATTGAAATATACTAGTGTAGTGGAAAGGAACAAGCATTTCTTTTGATGACCACTTTATTTCTCCTTTGACCGAGATGCTGCAACTAAATCATAACAAGCGAGCCAAAATGTAATGAAACACAAAACTGTGACACCCTTCACCCCACAGAGAGGCATCTCCACAGAGAGACATTTATGCTTTTAACACTTGTAGCTGTGATATGGTGGCAGCGTGTACTCCTTGATACTTTTTAGCATAATATTCTAGCATATTATTCCCTCTGTTAGTAGCTTACTGGTACAGTCAGTACTTCTTTCCACTGATAGATCAGCTGAAGCAAGCATTTTTCACTAATGCGAGTCTGGTTTTAATGGTGGACAGTGAGAAATGGTACTTTATTACCACCAATAAATAATTATTATTACCAATATCGGTCAGTTTATGTTCGTCCAGTGTTTTAATGTTTAATTATAGATGTCAACAAGGTTAAAATACCTTATTGTTAGCTAACAACATGTTCTAGTTGTCAGGTCTTTATGACGTAAAGGTGTTTCTAACATTCTGTCTCTCTGGTGTATAAAATGGATGGACAAAACAAAATGATGTAATTCAATTCGTACCACCACGGACTTGCTCCCAAAAAATTGACTGGGTTCAACACCTTTGATGCAGTGTCAACTAAATCCAAATATTATGAACTTTTTAGATTAGATGATTAGATTATGTTAAACATGTTTGCCACTGGCAAATCACTTAACATGTGTTTCTTGTTGATGTAGTGACTGTATAGTGTATAGTAAGTGTGTTGTTGTGCTTAAATGTTACAAACATAAAGACAGATGCTTTAACTTAAACCACTGAAGTTATTAGAAACCAATAAATGATCCGATGGTCACACAGTGCCAAATAGTCAGGTAAAGATTGCAGGGGCTCATGCAAAATGCGGTTGTGATGAGCATATTTGCCTGACAGCAGTAATCAGCCGTCCGTGATCCACTGCAATAATTGACGCTGCAGACTGAGTGCTTTGCGTTGGTGTTAGTACCGGTCACCCAAACACAGACACACGTGCAAAAATTGACACGCACAGATGTTCAGAATCACTTACAGTGAATGACCAGGTTGGCACTTGACTGCTCATTAGTGCATGAGCAGGCATGTAATCATGCCACAATATCAATAAAAGGCTCAGGTGCAGCACAGACATGATTCACACATATGGAAATACATACACAAACACTGCTTTACATGCAGACAGACAGGAATATATTCTCTAGCCACACT
>NW_025732489.1:0-3523 GCF_021292245.1 Micropterus dolomieu
ATGTACATTATGCTTTAATATTTACTATACTATAAATGTAGCATAGTGTATTACGTTCATTATGCAATAATTATAGAGTATACTAATACCGTAATTCCCTGTTATTGTTTGGAGAGATGAATCACGTGACCGCGTGGTGGCATCAAAGAGTGTCTAAACACTTTTTTAACGGCCTTTAAACCGCAACATACAGTCTGACTTTCAAAAGGTGGCATAGGAAAACAAAATAAAAAGGCAGCTGGAGGTTTTTAAATTGAATCTTGAGTTAATCTCATAAAAAGAGCTTTAGCCAAAACCACTCCTTGTCACACTATGTGCCTGTCTGCGCTGCTTAGTTTAGCTCTCTGTGAGTTTTGTTTATTTGGTCAGTTCTGTATCTGTTGTTTAGCTTTGTTTATTATTTTATTCATTCGCGGGTTTTAGTTTACTTAGTATCTGTTTTCATGGGTTTGGTTTTGGGTTCTGTGTTTCAATAAGTTTGTCATGTTTAGGGTTTTGTAGTTTTATTTAGTCTTTTGTTCATTCGCACGTTTAAGTTTTCTTAGTATTTGTCTTGTCTTTCATCTTAGTTCTTAGTCTTATGGTTTAGTTTATGTTCAGTGTTTTTCCTGGTCTGTGTACTTCTGTGTTTTCTTTTGGTCTGTGTCTTAGTCCTTAGTCTCATGTCTCCATGTTGGTGTATTCCTGATCCCCGTTTGGTCCGGTCTCTGTTCCCTGCCCTGGTTTTGTTCTGTTATGCAGTTGTTTCCCGTTCTCCTGTTTTACTTTGTGTTTTCCATATGCTTTACTTCCTGTTTTGTTTTGTAATGTTCTGTTCTCTTGTGTCGTTGTCTAGCTTTGAGTACCTGATGGGTTTCAGCTGTGCTTCCCTCCCTGCTCTGTGTATATATTGTCCTCAGTTGTGTTTGTGTTTGTGACGTCCTTGTCAATGATTGTTCTGTCCTGTACCTTAGTTCCTGGATTACCTTTGCTTCTGTTTGGATCTCAGTTCTGGCCGTCGCCATGTTTTTTTTTGGAAACAGACGTGACCATATTTAGACGAGAGGGTGGAGCTAGCTAACTTGGTTAGCAAAGTGCATTTGTAATTCACTTTAACTGTGATATTAGCTGTGATGCTAATTTTGGCTAGCGACAAACAGGCTTAAAACTAAACGTACTTACTGAAAAATGACCAGACGACTCCTGATGAGCTTTTTCAGCGGCGCTGGTTAAATTTACACAGAGCAGCGGATACGAGTCGCGTCTACAGAGAGCCTAAGTGACTCGCTTCCGGCCCATGGGGCCTTATTTCAGGAAAAATAGTAGCGTAGTCAACGGTGAGAGATTTTTTGATCTTGTTTGAACTGAATCAAACACATGATGTTTGTCAATTTAAAAGATAATTTTGTCAGGAAAAAGTTGCAGTTTTTTGTAAAACAGTAAAGTAACATGTCGTTTTGTGTGAAAACCTTTGAATGAGCTACATCTCTCGTCTTGCTCAATATACGTCACCAACATGTGACCGTGGTAATGCTAGCTAACGTTCATTGCTTGGTTGCTGCTAATTAGAACTTAGCTAGGTTCCACGCAGAAATATATCTCACCTGATGTGTTTAATCCAACGTCCTTTTATCGCATCATCTTTTCATGTAAGTTTTTTTGACGTTAGCTTCAGTAACGTTAGCTTCTGTCATTGAGAGAAAAAGTTATGATGTCAATTACGCGACTTTTGGGTTTGATAAATCAGCTGACAAGTAGAAACATTTTCTCACAGACTTCTATACAATCACACTTCTTTCTGCAGCCGCTGGAGAGGACGCAGGTTTAAGGAGCTTCACTTTCAGACCCGGAGGTTTCTGCTTGGTGTGAATGTGACGTAATGTAAAGAGCTGTTATACAAGTACAGAGCATTTACTAACATTTATACAACTTAATACTTTCAGGGTGGAGTCTGGTATCGTCGCTGACATCGAGGTCGACAGTTTGCTGCCGTCTGACTGCGACACATTCTACCAGATCAAGAGTCAGCCGATCGGCATCAGGTAACGCTTGCAGCCTCCTTGAGCACCTGAAAACCTCAGACAGTTTTAGTATTTACATGTTGTGTTTCGGTGCTGCAGCTGCTGGAATTAATAAAAGTTATTAAACTATAAATGCACAGTGAACACACCTGAACTGGTTCCTGCCTCTGCTTATTTTATTTCTTTAAAGGTTTAAGAGACAAAAACAAGTTCATATCTGCAGAATATTAGTCCTCTAATTATCCGACTGATGCACACTGGAGGATAATTGGGCGACGATCAGTTCCAGGAAACACTGACCAATCAGTGAGCTGCTCCTGGCTGAAAACTGACTGGATATATTGATGATGATGTCATTAACTTGACTAACAGGAAGCTGTCTCTCTCTTTAGTACATCAGTAGCAGCTCCCTCCTCTTCGTCATCTTCATCCTCACTGCCGTCAACCATGTCCTCCAGGTAAACACACACCTGCCCATCATTATGTCTCAGTCTTTCCCTCTCTCTGTCCTCCGGCTGGACCGCAGTCAGAAACGCTTATGTTAACCTGCTCCTCCTCCTCTCCTCTCGCCTCCTCTGTTCTCCTCCTGCAGGGTTTTGATGCGTCAGGATCTGATGCGTCAGCAGGCTCGGGAGGAGGAGCAGAAGGAGGCGCAGCAGCAGCTCCTTCGCTCGGCCGACTTGTCCTCCCCCATCTCTGTCTCTTTGTCCTCCTCCTGCAGACCTCCTGCTCAGGTCCCTGTGGAGGTGCTGAAGGTATGAGGAGGAGGAGGGAGTTAATTAAGGGACAGAAGTGAAGATGAGTCTTCAAAAAAGTTTCTAAAAAACTTTATTTTTAGTAATCCGATGTTCAGAGAGTGGAAGTCATGACAGGGCGTTAAATAAATAAATACAGTGCTTGAAGTGTGTCGGTACGCAGTAATGTTACCTCGACATTTTACTCTTTGGCATACTGGGACTTCCCCCAAGCTGCCGGTCTTCTCCTCTGCCCTCTCCATTTCAGGTTCTCTGAGCGCTACGTGACGCTCACTTGTTCCCGTTCTCCGTTCCCGCCTGCCTGCTAATCTCTGTCAGCTCGTCAATGTCAGTTTTAGTAAACCGACCAACCACAGCCTGGATGGGGCTGGACATTTAAAAATATTGACAGATAGGTGTCATTTACACCGAGGACGCTGGGGACAGGACAGAGTCAGAATGTCTCCCATCACTTTTTGAAAGCTTTTGTTAAATATGTTCTGGAAAAACAGCAACAAGAAATGTTAAATAACAAATGAAACGATGCACAAAAAGAAAACGCGCAATGCAACTGAAATATAGAAGAAAGAAATGTGCATTGTCCAAAAAAGTAACTTAAGCTAAAACGAGCTGCTGATTACTGCATTATATTCCATTATATTTATATATTTATGAATTGTCACCTGCCAGCTCAATTTTGTTTCCCTTCATATAAATAAAGACATTTCCACCATAAATCGGTGCATAAAATGTCTCCAGAATGCAGGAAAGTAAGTATTTAATGCTCAA
>NW_025732490.1:0-2067 GCF_021292245.1 Micropterus dolomieu
AGGCCTACTGTATTTAATTATCAATGACAAACGATTCATTGATTATGAACATTGTTCTCTTGGTTCAGCCCAACTGAAATGACAAAACTATGCCTCCCGTTTATAATATAAACAACAACGTATTTAAAAACCGTAGCTATTTAATCATGTTCAGTCACATAATTCGTAATGACGCTCTTGTTAAAGCCATGTGGTACGGTGTCCTCTCAAACCTCTTTGTTAGGTTCAGCTACTACATTTCCCGAAGTTCCCTTGTGAGTGGCCGCTCTGCTGGATGACAGCTATCCGGCGCCGAAACGCCGATTGACACTCAGACGAAAGAGCCATGGCGGCCACGGGTGGAGGGAAAATTAGAAGCAGGAGATATCACATCGCCTCTAAACCTTACGCCAAGAGTAAACAGGTAAACCAAGTCAAAGTGTCCGTTTTAAAAGCCCGTGTCGAGGATTCTACGGTGACTGCGGTGCCACTATCTCTTAGCTCTTGTTATTGTTTTGTTGGAGACATTTTTGTTGGAGGCCTGCTGTTAGCGCTCGTGGCCTCCACGCGCTGCTAGCATGTCCGGGAAATGCTAGCAAATTAGCATGCTGGCTTAGGCTAGGTTAGCAAAATCAGACGGACCTGACAGGTCAAATCACGGCACTGTGAGTCGTTTACACTACACAGCTAGACCTGACTTATTGAAGTAACAAACCACAGCTCTTTTAGTAACTCCTAGCTGCTAGCTAGTTAGCGGAAGGCAAGGAAGTAGAATTCTATTAGCGGGCGTAGCTAATGCTGGCTAGCAGGCTAGCATCGGCGAGCAGCGCATTGTTGTCTTGTGTTCTTAAGTTTGGAGGCATCACACCGTCGCCTGCAGATGTGACATGGCCGTTTGTTTCTAAATTACAGCTACGGCTAACCGCCGTTTATGCTGTTAAATTTTAAGTTTGAGTTGCTGGCCTGTCTGGGATCATCTTGGATGTTAGCCTAGCTAACGCCAGCTAAACCTCAGCCAGTTTGGATTGCGCAGGAAGCATTGCCTGATTGGGAACCCACATGGTTGCTGAGTGGATTCATTTGCCGCCTGGACATCAGCTAAAGTTGGCTTTAAACCCGCTCTATAATATGAAGTGGAGTTAAGACATGTCTTAATACATGGTTTATCCTTTGACCTATTTTATCAATCATCACGTATTCTGCTGAACTACAAATGAGTTTGTTTATATGAATATCTGCCTCCTAGTGTGGTCACTGACTAGAGAGGCAACTGTGCTGGAGGCTTATTACTTACTAAAATGCGAGTATCTGTAACGCCAGTCTGAATATTAATAGTTCTACAACCAGCTGATCATCGTGAGCAGGTGAAGGTTATCAATTAGACACACTCATTTTATTAGATGCAGGGGTTTTCGAGGTCTTAGACTGCGGGCTCCCCTCAGACAAACCTTGGAAAAAGACGCCCCCTTGCTTTATTTATTTTGCTTAGTTTTGCTAATATATAGCCCAATATTGCTGTTTGACACTCCAGACAACACCAAATGCATAAAGGTCTGTCCTAAGGCGTTTATTATTGTCTGACTCTGAGAAAGTGGGTGGGAAAGAGTAAAATTCCCTATATTCCTTAATAGCTTTCTCTATCTCTTTAACCAACTCACACACATTTAGGCAATTCTGTGTGATCTCCTTTTAATAATGTAACGTCAAAACTCTTTGGAGTCCCCTGGGGAAGCCTGCCTTCCATTTTGAAAACCTCTGACCTAGTGAACAAGATTTTGGTGGATAGTCATTGTTTAAAGCTGAATTGTTATTCACTACAACTTATACAGCTGTTAACTAAGTGGATATTAGGCTCAGTCTAGTTTGAAGTAGTCCAGCGTGTATACACAGTGTAGACATGTACTTTCTCTTACAATTGCTGCTGACCTGGCAGCATCACATCCCACTTCATCAACAGCCAAATGTTTTGATCATTAGATGTTAATTCTTCGGATACATATTTGAGTGTTGAAATGAAGAGAGTAACTGGAGTAATACATTCATGCCAACAACAAACAAATATAATAACTAACAAGAACTAATATTTGC
>NW_025732491.1:0-2961 GCF_021292245.1 Micropterus dolomieu
AGCCAGGGTGACGGCTGTCTCATGGATGGGTCTAACGTGTGTTCACAAACTGTCATCAGAAACCCTCATCTTGAACTAAAACTGAGGTTCAAATATGTGCCTAAAATCCAGTCTGCGTACTTATTCAATTTTTTTGTATGTTATGTGTTCACACTGACAGGATAAAGTCAGCCATACTAAAAACTTTTTGAGCTTGCAGTTGATGGACACTATTGTCCTACAATGCAATGCACTAAGCATATAAGAAGCTGCTCACAGCTGGAGAAACAAAATTGTAGTTGGCATTGAAACAAACTCTTGAATCCCTCAGAAAACAAAAGAAATACAAACAATTTGGGCAAATGTTTAGTAAATTGTAACTTGCCCAATGATGCAAATATTACATAATGTCCTGTTGAGATAAAACAGTTAAAATCACCATGCTCCATTTACACATTACATTTGTTTTCAGTGTGTAAATGGAGCATGCTGATTTAGAAATGTTGTTCTTGCTGTGTTGCACCACTTCAGCCTGGATTTCTCTCATCTTGTTCACTTTATTAGAAACACCCTTAGAATGTGATTCAATCCAATACTGCTGTTGTTCTGCTGTAAAGTTAATCGTGCTCGGGCACAGTGCAAGGCAGCCGGGCCTAGTGAGTACAACCTAAGTGTTCAGTTACTGTTGACATAACCCATTCAATTCAATGGGTTTTAGCATTGAGGTCAGAGTTAGTGGTGCGTTAAATTAAGAGGTGTTTCTAATATTCTTCCGCCCTTGTGTTTGAAATAAAATAGGGAGGGCAAAAAATTAGAAACACCTTCCAATAGAAAGCAGTTCAGCTCAACGCCTTCTTTAACACATGACTGACTTTACACATTTCTGACAGTGTCAAAAAAATCGGAACATTAGAAACTTCGCAAAGGTACCGCTGAGTGCAAGTGGTTGTGATGTAACACTTGCAAACGATCAGATTCTTTGGTACGAACGAAAGGAATGGAGTCGTACTTGGTGAGAGCCGTTCTTTTTACCGTGTTGCCCAAATTTCCCAGCCTGCCCTAAATCCACTCTTCTTTACATGAACACCAGTGTACCAGTAACACAAACTGTCTGCGATCACAGCGTAGTGGGTCCACTTAATTACTATCCCATCAGTAGTTATTAAGTGTTACATGACTTGCATTCAAGGCAAAGCAACTTTATGAATAAAATGTGTAAAAATGTAAATAGAGTAAATTCAGAGCCTACATGTACACCTTCTGATGACAATTTTTTTTCCATCACACAGACCCTAGCGTATTGGCGGACACGGAAAGCAACACTTGCTTTAAACTGCAGATCAATGACATTAGGTCAGGCGATTTAGTCCTGCTAAACCTAGTCCATGTGTGAAATGAAACGGTACTGTCTAAGTTTAAATGTCATCCAAATCTTAATACAATGTATTAAGGCCTCAAACAGGCCCAAGACGTCCTGCTGCTCCTTCCACCAAACCAAAAAGGCCCTGTGCAGCAACATGGGAATATTTTAACACTATATAACACAAATGCTGTAACACTACATTATTTCAAATAATTGTAAAGCTTTTAGTAATGGTCTGTGTGTGTGTCATATTTTTTGGTGTTTTAGAACTCGATCCGCCACAACCTTTCCCTGAACCGGTACTTTATCAAAGTGGCCCGCTCTCAGGAGGAGCCGGGCAAAGGCTCCTTCTGGAGGATCGACCCCGCCTCTGAGGGCAAGCTGATAGAGCAAGCCTTCAGGAAGCGCCGGCCCAGGGGAGTGCCCTGCTTCAGGACCCCTGTGGGACCTCTTTCCTCCAGGTAAAGAGCACGAGTGTGTTACTTGAAAGATGTGTTTTCAGTGTCAGTACGAGTGTCTTGAGTTTGTAGGGCTGCACTATGTCAGTAATCAACCGTCTCTCTTTTCCTGTCCCAGGAGCGCTCCAGCTTCTCCCAACCACACAGGGGCACTGTCTGCCCACTCCAGCGGGGTCCAGACCCCAGACAGCCTGTCGAGAGAGGGGTCCCCAGTCCCCATGGAGCCAGAGCCACTGCCAGCCCCAACTCAAACCACAACAGTCCAGCCCAAACTTGCTGTCATCCAAGAAGCCCGCTTTGCACAGAACTCCCCTGGTAAAACATGCCCTTTGTCAAGTTTTTCTCCCTTTCACTGAACCATTTAACTCCTCTTGGCTAAAGGGCTGACATGGACGCTCCTGGACAAATAAAGATTCTTTGTGTTCAGCTCTGAGGTTAAAAGGGCTAAAACATTAGGTGACCATGCCAATCACTGTCCCCTCATTTTTATGCGATGTGTGCAGTGTTTATATGAGCCTTCATTTTCTACAATAGTGAATGACAGTAAAGAGTTTGTCAGTAACCCACAGCCCTGCCCTCTGATAGGCTCCCCCCTCAACAACCAGCCAGTACTGATCGCCGTTCAGCGCCAGATGCCTCAAACAACCATGAAGTCCGTGACCTACGCCATGGCGACGCCAGCCATAGTCACAACAACGGTTAGCTCCGCCCCCGTCATGCAGACAGTGCACGTCGTCCACCAGATCCCAGCCGTCACCATGGCAACTGTTACTGGACAGCCTACTGCCACAGTGAGCCCAGAACCTCAGGAGAACGGAGGCGGAGAGCACCAAGAGATCAAAGGTGAGCCAGCTGGTGTGGTCAGTCAGTATCATGTTGTGACTGTATGTGCGAGGTGAGTCTGATACTAGTTTTTTCTCCCGGTGTGTAGTCAAAGTGGAGCCAATCCCATCTATCGCAGCCTCGTCTATAGGTGGAGTCAGTCGCATCATCCAGAGCTCTCAGGCTGCCCCGCTGACAACGGTTACCATCGTGCAACAAGCCCCCCGCGGTCAGCACCAACTCCCTGTAAAGGCCATCACACAAAACGGGACCCATCTGGTCCCCCTCGGTACTGCTGCTAGCACAGGTGACACACACACACACACACACACACACACA
>NW_025732492.1:0-2392 GCF_021292245.1 Micropterus dolomieu
AAGACCAGAGTCAAGAAGAAAACTCATTAAGCAATAGGCAGAAATATTCCACTCCCACAGTCATGAGTGTAGACTCAGGGCCCTATTTTAATGATCTAAGCACACGGAGTGAAGCGCGTGGCGCAGTTGCGTTTGGGGCCTCCAATCTGCTAGTTTAATGGCTGAAAAAATGGTCAATGATTCAAAAGGGTTGGGTGTGTGGGGGTCATGGGTGTGTTTTGGGCGCAATACACCAATAAGAGTGTCATCTCCCATTGCATTTAAAAGCCAGGTGCGCTTGTGCCTTGGCGTATTGCTATTATAATGGCGGATAAAAGGCGCCTTATTAAAACATCAATTGACTGACTGAATGGCAGACTCACAGCAGAGGGGGGACAGACGTGTGGAGGTGATATAAAAACTGTCTCTGATCATGAAGGCTGATGTTACTCTGCAGCTCTGTACTTCATCTTTTAAGTGTCTGAACTCCACTGGATCCCGTTGACAGACAGAGAGACGCAGTCTCCTCTTTGAAACGTCTGGATGCTCACTGTGCTGCATTATTATGAGGTATGATGAACTGGTTGTGTGTCATATCTGGTTTCTTTATTTTGTGTTTTACTGCTGTATTTTTTGTGTTTTTTTTACCGATTTACATTCATGATTAGAGAGGCTGCTGACAGTCATTTTAAACATTTCCATGTGTGCAATAAAGTCACAACAATTATCGTGGGGCATTTAGGCAGCAAAACAAAAAACTGTAGTTATAAATTTGACATGACAGGAGGAAACTCTGCAGAGGAAACAAAATTCAACTTTTAGCTTCTGAAATCATTGAGACGCTCTGATGGAGCTCAGGATTGATCAGGAGGACGGCTGCTTTCCCCTTAAACAGTTTCACTGTATGAACTTGGACTGTGTGTGAGACCTCGTAGATGTGTAGAAGTACACAGAACATCAATCAACATTAGATCCTGACCGATCCTGTTGGCGTGTCAGGAGATTTTAATAATCAATGAAGTTACGCTGCTGTGCCTCATACGTAAATGCACACGTGTCACAGTAATGCGTCCCTAAAGTGACAAAAACAGTGAAATACTGTGCCATTGACTTTAGACCCGTTTTTTTTTTTTTTTTTTTTGGTCAATGACGGAATCGCTTTCTGCTGCCTCAATATAGCAATGTGACAACAATATTCCTGACCACACCTTATTTTAAGACCAACACTATATATACCATCTATACCATCTGTGAATAAATCTAACATTAACCGTCAGAATATCCCGTAGCCCTTTAATTTGGGGGGATTTATGGGGAGTAGGGAAAAGAAAGGAGACATCATGTTGCGCTCAGGCTTCCCCTAGGCCGGGCGTAACAAGGGCGCTTGGTGCGAAAATGACAACTGCGTCGGTTGGAAACTAGCAATGACACTTACACTATGTTTTGCAACCCTTTGCGCGGGGAACAAGATAGGGCCAATAATCTTTTTGGTCTTTTTGATAAGCCGTAAGCAACAGTAAGTGATTAAAATACTATTTAATAGGGACAATTCACAATTAATGCAATTGTTCCCTATCAAACAGGTGATTACTTGGCCCCCATATGCTGCTGAACACATGGTAATAAGTGGGTCTGACGGAGGGTACTCTCATGTGGTCATCGCTCCTCGTGGTTTACAAAGCCTGACCAGACAGCCCAAACAGCCACAAAATCTACGAGTTTGTGTCTTCCATCTGCCATGTGGTTTCACTTCTGAGAGCTTGTTGAAGTGATGAGCTTGTGCACCATTTTCAATATGATATATATATGACATATGCATGTTTGTATATATGTCTGTGTTTTTGTGTGGAGGAGACAATGAGCGCTAAGCCCCGCCCTCGCTGAAACACAGAGACAGAGAGGTCAGAGGCAGCGCAGGTAAACACTAAAACATAGCAGCATAGTTTGTCTGTTCGTTTGGCTTGAGTGCTGTGGACAAAAAAGCTTAAAATGCTAGGGAAACTCCTGATAAATTGCCTTTTTTCAGGTTGAGGCTTCCTGTCAATTTTAAGATACAAGCCTTAAAGAGTTAAAAACAATGCTAAGGCCTGTGTTGGCATGGGCGTGTTTCAGGTACTGGCAGCTAGGGCTGGCCCGAATCGCATTTTTTGAGCTTCGACGCTTCGATAGTAATTAAGAGTAAATAATCGAAGCTTCGCTAACGGCTGCATGGGTGCTGTCTGTGTGCATGTATGAGAGAGAAAGAAAAAAATCGAGTGCTCCGTTTATTTATTCTCATAGCTAGGCTAACTGAGTGATTATTACCAAATCTTTGTTATAGCATGGCTAGCAGACCCAAGTGCAGGACTAAGAAAGGGAGAAATATTTATTGCAGGGTTAAAAGGATCGTAGGCCTATATTGAGCAGGTAAAGG
>NW_025732493.1:0-2451 GCF_021292245.1 Micropterus dolomieu
AAAAAAACCTAGTTACATCCTAGCATCAGGATGAACTGAGTGTAAAGTTCACAAACATCATCTTTTATAATCCTCAATCTCCTCCTGCTTAGGTGGTGTCTGTTTTCAATTCTCGCCTTTTTTTCCCAAATGTGTTTTTAATTTTCTGGAACCTTCTACACTCCATAATCTTCTTCCTCTATGTTCGCTGACCACGCCCTTTTTAGTTTCGATGGTGAATTTCTTATCCTCTACTGCAATCTAGTGGCTACTTTACTTATTTTTATAAATCATTCTACTTTTGTTTTATTAAATATAACTATGTTTAAAGCTCTGATCCTAAAATTCACCATTAGAACCACAAAAAGGTCAAACTGCAGTGCATCAAAACCATCCTAAGGTAGACTATAATGCACCTGAATATCTTCTAATACACCTACAATACAACTGTAACTGTAAATTTGATGAAAAGAAAGTGATATACAACAGTTATTACACAATCTTTCAAAAATATACCAAGCGAATGTCCATGTTTTGGCCATATTTACTGTTTATATGTTCACTTTTATTGGTAGTTATCTTCTAAACATTATTTCTCTCCATACAACCACGTTCCAAATAACATAAAGCTTCCAAAACATTGAAATATAAATAAAGATAAAAACAGTCAATATAAATGACCAAAAGCACTCCCATGCTTTACAGGCTCACAGCTTGAGAACAGAACATCCTACAGGGCTGTGGGCTTATTTTGTTCGTCTCGACGAGATGATTTCAGGCATTTCCTGCATGTCTGTGTAGCCCCTACAGTTCGCCAGCAGAGACCGATAAAGTTCGCCTCCGCCAAACTACACTCTTCTTCGGCTCTCATACCACGTGCCCAAAACATGCTGTAAGCTGTAACTCCAGCTTTGACTCATTCTTCCATCTTTTCACACTCTTTACAACAGGTATAGTAGATTTCAGTCGCTGCCGGTAAGTCGGGATAAGATGAACCAGACAGTGATCAGAGAGTCCTAAGGATGCACAGGGGACAGAGCGATAGGCGTCCTTTAATTGTAGTGTAGCATTGGTCCAGTATGTTAGTGTCCCTGGTGGGACACTTAATATGCTGTCTGTACTTTGGAAGTTCATGGCTGAGATTTGCTCTGTTGAAGTCCCCGAGAACAATAAGCAGGGAGTCTGGATGTTTTTTCTCCACGTTAATTATCTGGCTGGCCAGGTGTAGTAACGCCTTGCTAACACAGGCCTGAGGTGGAATGTAAACAGCGACCAGAACAAACAAGGAAAACTCCTGCGGTGAATAAAAAGGTTTACAGTTTATGAATAATGTCTCTAAGTGAGGGCTGCCTGATTTCTTCAACACTGTGACATCTGTACATAGGGTTGCCACCCATCCCTTAAAATATGGAATCGTCCCATATTTGAGAACTAAAATCGAGTCACATATTGATTCAAAACGGGGCGCGATTTGTCCTGTATTTCCGAGTTGTCTTTAATGCAGCATCCCATGCAATCATACCATCTGCATTCTTTGAATACTCCTCATTTTCTACCTCTGATTGGGCAATCGGAGTCAGTTAAGGGCGGGGCTCTTGGCAAGGAGTCTAGTTGAAATAACTTCAGCAGTAGCTCGAGAAATCCCCCGCGTGCCCTCTGAAACAAAAGCAAATGCAAAAAGTATCGACAACGGTGAGAGTGGGAGAAATCAAATAACCTACTTGATGAGTATCAAGCCAAACTGCACATTTTGTCGACCAGTGTTCTGTGTGGTGCACGGTGGCTTGTCAGACGTGTGACAGCATGCTGAGGCAGTGTAATGATTTAATAACATATAGCCTACTCATTTTCTGATTGATTACTCTGGTTTTAGAAGAAGAAATATTGTTACAATGTCAGTGAATCACATGCCTACATTATGGTATGATTTGTTTTTTAAGGTTGAGGTGTACAGTCAGACATATAAGCATTAATTTAATAAGAGATATCAAAATATAGTGGCTATGTGAATACTAAAAACAACCATGTGTTATGCTTAACCAATCTATAGAATTGCATGATTCAATACTATAGAATTAACAATAGGCTGAATGAAAACTGAAAAAATAAATACATAAATATATTTACTGACCAATCATAAAAATGGTGTTGAATTAAATTGAGAAATGTTGTCGATGGATTATTTATTTCATTGTTTGGATAGTATTACTGCAAACAATGACAAATGTTTTAGCCAAAATCTGTGTCCACACCCCACTTTAGAATTACTCAAGTTTCTCAGCAAGAACAGGTGCTCTGTGGAGCTCATTAGGAGTGAGCTTTACTGTAGCTGAAAGAGAAACAGCTGCTCAGTGCTGCACGAGTAGTGTACTTCTGACTACAAAAAATTTATAAAAGGAAGTACGCCTAACATGCTCCAATACTGCACACAAGGCTAACTAGTTCTGGTCCACTGATGTTCATGATGTTCAT
>NW_025732494.1:0-2873 GCF_021292245.1 Micropterus dolomieu
ATCTTTATTTATATAGCGCCTGAAACACAACACAGAAAGACAAGCGGCAATAAATGCTAAATATCCACAGATTTTAGGGATTGTACCAAAAGTTTAGAGGTGGGGAGAGAGTTATGTTTACCCTTTAAAAAAACAAAAGCTCTCCCCAGCGTTAATATTTTCTTTGCAACAATCTACCTACAATATTTCTACTGCTTTCTGTTAAGATGCATGATAAATTTATGGTGGGAGCTGCTGTAGGAAAGTGACAAATGATACGCTGTGTGGAGAGAACTTGATCCACTAAAGACAAAAAAATACTTTTATGAAACCACCTCTCTCCTAATAATTTTCAAACAGCACCCCCATGTCCCTGTAAATGTGACATTTTGGGGTAATTTGTGATTACATTGTGACATTTTAATAGCCTCAGTGATTCAATGATTAATAAAAGGTTTGGATTTAGATCAGAGTTTGCTTGACCATTAGGTTATGCTTAAAAAGTTCAAGTTATACAGGCTTAGTGTAGTCAGTGGGTGTTGATGATTTTCATTCCAGCTGTTGTGAAGCTGAAAATGCAGCTGAGGTATATTTCAGGAGGACTGCTGGGTAAAACAAAAACCACCACCAAACCAAGACCCTCTTCTAATTATCACACTGAGACGCATCATTAAAATGCCACAAGATGGTTGACATTCTTCAGGTTTAACATGAGGCGATGTTCACATGTTTGCTAAAAACTGATTACAAGCTTTTCTTTTGTTTGTGTGTGCGCGTGTCTTTAGCCTCCAAGAGAGATTGTATTGAGCGTTTTGGACAGAGGACCATTGAGAGGATCAACAATGATGACGACGTCATTTGCACTACCGAATACTCACGTATAGTCCCGCTGGAAAATGGAGAGGTGAGTGTTTGCGGATAAAATATGTTGATTTAATGTCCATAACTGTAGAGCTCAAACAATTATTCAGTCAATCTTTTAGTTGATCGACAATAAAATTATATAACAATAACTTTTGCAAAACTTAACAATTACAACAAAATGTTTAAAGCGTATGTAGCAAACGTACGGATTTGCTGCTTTTCTTTATCTTAGGTTTGCAGGACTTTCCCAGGCTGTTATGTATCTATTCCTAACACTTGTTAGTTAGCTGATAATGCTGTTGTCCTCCTCCCCACCTCTCCCAGGTCGTGGTGTCCTTGGTGAACGGTCGGCCCGGGGCGATGAACTTCTCCTACTCACCAGTGCTGAGGGAGTTCACCAAGGCCACCCACATCAGGCTTCGCTTCCTGAGAACCAACACGCTGCTGGGACACCTGATGGGCAAAGCGCTCCGTGACCCCACTGTCACCCGCAGGGTAAGACAATGCAACAAAGTGATCATCTTGTAGGCAATGGATTAGTGTATTTGAAAAGTTTTGCATTCCCGAAACCCTTCCTTTAAATAGCTTTAAAGTCCAAAACCAATTTTTACACACAATCACACATCTATATACATATATGAATGTTCTGAATATTCTGTATATGCTTTAACTTAACTTGATTGAAGCTGTATGAGGTTTTAATTAAGGAAAATAAGTTTTATGGCTGCAGGATGAAAAATATGCACCTGTCTTGTGAATCACATTCTCATATATTTGGCAATGTTTTTGCAACATTATAACTTTCACTAGAATATAAATTGAATGGTTCAGCCTTTTTTTGGAAATACTTTTATTTACTTTCTCGCTGAGATTGGAACTCCCTCTAAAACCACAAATTGTTATTTTTACATATTTGTTTGTGTACAGATTAAACATGACTTGACTTAATGTTTCCATACTTATTCCAGTGACATAAGAATGGTATCAATCTTCTCATCTAACCCCCGGCAACAATAACCAATAAGCATTTTCCAAAATGCACATTAGATGGTCCCTTGGTTGGTCTAGTAGAGTTAAAGAGATCAGTCTGTTAACTTAAAAAATGTGTCTAATCTTTCCAAAATATATTTAATAAATGTATGCTCTTGTGAACAAACAGGTCGTATTTATATTGAGAGTTACTCACCAAAATGCATTTTGTGTGTCCTTGAGGTCTCAGTAATATGATTGATCCCGTTTCTTCCTCATAAAACCTTTGCAAAGCTTCAAAGTTTGAATCCAGCATTGTTTACATCCATGTTCACTAGCAATCAGTGTTTTTTTCTGCCTTTGCCAAAGTGTTCCTGCAAATCTTGGCTCATTGACGCCTGCTGTAGTGGAATCAGTAGAATACTGTGACACCACTTGCACAAAGAAAAACAGGTCTCCCTAAAAAATCAATCAGACAGCTGCAGCTGAATCAGAACACTGCTGCTCAAGTCCTCTCTGAGACCAAAAAAGTGGATCTCATCACTCTAGTTCTGAGTTCTTTACACTTGCTTCCTGTCCGTCACAGAATTGATTTCAAAGTACTGCTGTTGGTTTATAAAGCACTGAATGGTTTTGGGCCGAAATACATTTCTGTTCTTCTGCAACGTTATGAACCATCCAGACCTCTCAGGTCGTCCGGGGCAGGTCCGCTTTCTGTCCCCAGAGTAAACATAAATCTGTCTATATAAATAAACGTCTTTAAAATGGTTCAACATTTTGTGACATATGGGTTATTTACATTCCTGTTGAGCGTTAAATAAGAGGATTTATACCACCTTTTAATCTGCCTGCCAGTATTTTACAAACAAGATGTAACGTGTAAATTAGTGAGCTTTAGAGGTGTTGGTAGGCGGATATCGTGTTACCTTTGCACTGAGCTGTCAGTGTTTTCATCTAGCTATGGGCAAGAAAGCGAATAAGCATATTTCACTAAAATGTATAACTATTCCTTTAACTAAACATTAAATATGACTACATATTGATGAAAATAACTCATGCTG
>NW_025732495.1:0-2455 GCF_021292245.1 Micropterus dolomieu
GAAGATCTGAAATGAAAAAGAATGCTCCCAAATTGCAGTTGCATCCATCATTGAGACTGTGTTGTAATCTGCCCTGACTCCTTGGATTTATCTAGATGATAATGATGAATATCCACACCAAATTAAATGTAAATGTTTGTCTTGTTGATGCTACATTGCCATTTGGGGATCACCAGAAGGATCTGCTGCTAGCGGGGACAAATGCCAAAAATCCACATTGAACTGTGCATGTTCAATAAAGCTTCACATTTTATTGTTTTAGGTTCGTATCATTGTGGCTGTGCTGTTCACCGCTCTAACTCCTTTACTAAACCCGATGATCTACAGTCTGAGGAACAAGGAACTGCGAGAGTCAATCAGAAGAACTATGCATAGGTTCAGAATTGCTACTGTGTTACGCACGAAGGATGTCAACACAGGGTCCTGGATGGGAAACCTGCCAACTCAACATCCAGGGGTCCTGTAGATACTGTCTTGCACAAACATTTATTTGGAAATAAGGCTTTATTGATCAGTCTTTTTAGAATTGTATATTGTGTGTTTGTTCAGTTGTCTATACACAAATCTTAGGACTTTTAATGATTTTATTCACATTAAACTAGTCTATGAACCTTTTAAATGAATAAGTTAATCATCATCCCTTTTCGTTGGAAAGCTGTTTTGACCTGATATGATGGATGGACCAATATAAAAATAAATTAATGTGGCAGAGGGATTACTGGGGGAACAGAATAGATAGAAACAGAATAAGACAAGAACTTAGGATGGCACAGATCCAAACAGGAACAGAACTGAAACAAGCAGACTGAACACTGAACACAAGGCACAGGCAACTGACACAAGAAAAGAAGCATACTGGAACACAGAACAGACTAAATACTAATCATACAGATAGACTACAACGTAACAGGGAAAACAGACTGAACTAAGAACATAACACAGAGCCGACATGGGCAAAATAACAACAAACACAGAAGTACACAGACCAAGAGTAAACACTAAGACATGAACTCAGACACAGAACTAAAAGGGTTAAACCTAAGATACAAGACAGCACAGATGCTAAGTGAGCAAACACTGAACATGCAAATGAACCATGGAACAAACAAGGCTATACAGAAAACACAAGGCAAGGAACAAAATGCAAAAACTGAAAACATGGACCAACTGCTAAACTGCTAAAGTTTAAACAGGACAGCAACAGGGAGTCTAACGCAAGGTGTTAGCAACAAAACCAACAGAGATCAAACTAATAACCAGAGCAGCTAAGGACGACAAGATAACAGGACAACACAGACAAACTCAGATAAACTCCACAACAGACTAAGATAACTGAACAAAAGAGATAAACACAGAATGATAATAACCAAACAGACAACAAATCAGGCCGAGCTCACAATAACACTAACAGACTGGATGCAGGACAACAGACAGGACCGAACCCCAAACAGACTATGTAAAAGATACTCAACTGACCAAGAACTCACAGAGCACTAAACTTAACATAGCCTACAGGCAGAATGTGACACTCTCACAACACATCAAATATAGCAGCTGGGTCAGTGGCTGTACGCTTCGAACTGTGTGGAGACATCAGTTGGTTGGAATGGATATGTGTAAATAAAAATATTTAATGATTAAATCAACTGTTTAGTCAGGATAACTTTCATCAAAGACTGACTGACTGAATTATATTTGGCGGTATGGCTCTGTTCTGGGATCTCCCTGCCTACATGGAAAGCCATGAGTCGGGGAGAGCAGCTCCCTGCCCTTCCACATGGCTATGTGGAAAAGTCTTAAGGTAGGGAGAGCACCTCCCTGTCCATCCATGTGCATACATGGAAAGCCCGAGGGAGAGAGCCGCAGTAAAGAACCCCTGTACAGAACAGAGCAGGCAGGCAATTTACATGTTTAATCAGATACTAGATGGGCACTGAAGCATGGTGTTAAACAGGCCTGGGGCTGAAGACCGTTTATTATCAGGATGCAGCCTCCGCTGCTTTGTGTTGCCTCGCGCACACGAACACATACATGTGGGCTCACACGCAGGAACAGTGGCGAGCACAGAGATAGGTCGTGGACACGTTGAAGTGAAGGTAACTCCAAGCCACTGCAGTATGTGCAACAAAACCTCAAGAGTAAAAGACAACTTTGTCAATACATCCATTAAACGAGCATAACATGTAGAAGGAGTTAATTGATCCGCTCTGACCACGTCTCTCATCTTCTGTGTTATTAAAAGCCCACCGCGCCAACACTAGCTTGGCAAAGCTAGATGTACAACAAGCTAAATGAAAGATGTCTGTAGACTAAATGTTAAGCTTAGATTGCCATCAATCTGCACATTGTTACCTGCACTGAATCACACAGACACAGATGGAATGAGGACAGGAGCTAGCTGCCTGAACTGCGTCTGTGTGGCTCTATCCGCGCACAGCGACATGACGGCCAGAGC
>NW_025732496.1:0-2450 GCF_021292245.1 Micropterus dolomieu
CTGACAAATAAAAGGACAATGTAAGCCTCACTGTTTCTGCACCACAGTCCATTATAAACCACATAATACATGAAGTTTACAAAGGCTTAGTCAGGTTAGGATCAAGGCTCCTCTCACTTTGCTTAATTAGATAAGCATGCAAATCTTACCAAAAGGTCTTTTTAAAATTTTTAAAACAGAAATACAAAGTAGTACTGACAGCCAAAATTTCAGCTTGTGGTAAAACGGTGAACGTTTTTAATAGGCATTTAGCATGTGAAAGTACAATTACCATGACAACCAAAAACTGACCGGCTGGAGAGTTTGCTAACGATATGCTGTGTTAAAATCACTACACTGTAAAGTTTAGTCGACTTTACTGTCTGGCAGGAGTAGCTAGTACTTACCCATGATAGAAACTAATGTGCACGTATCAACTGTTATCAATCATCATGATCATGATCATGGTCCTGTCACGGACTGCACACGATAACTCCCACTACATTTTATGGTGTGCTTACTTTACCGTGGGGGTTGGGGGTCTGTTACTCTGTTGAACTGTATGTAAAGACTTCTGATACCATTGCCTCCACCGATGCATTGGTAAAATGGCCATCAGTAAAATGCATGTTGCAGACTGTATATAAGACAGTGGCAGGTGAAAGTGCGAAACATTTTCTGTCATCTGTCCTCCAACACCGAACAGCACACTAAACCGTGAGGAGGAAACTAAAAAAGAAAATGATTGCCAACTTTCTGCAATAACTATGCTAGCTAACTACATCTGGCTAACTACAACTCAGGTAACGTAGCTAACTAAACTAGAAAGACAAACCAAAAGTCAGACACAGAGAGACATACCTACTGTAAGTTCTAAGTAAATTACATGATAAATTGGTTAGCTAGCTCACAACGATGTTTATCGGTTTGATGCTCTGACTTAACGAGGTGTGACGGCGTGACAGGTTTTTGATGAGACATGACAGAGCGCCTGCGCAAGCTTGGAGAATGACGTATGACTTATGGAATTACTATATTCATACGTCACAACCCCGTTTTAACAACTAAGCAACTTTTGCAACTTTGAGCACAAAATTAAGCTATTTGTCAAAAAATATTTGGCAAACTATGTGGGTAATCAACATTGTAAGGAAATATGAAATATCATAGCAATGTCAAAATACACTGGAGGGGGGCTTTAAGACAGCTCCAGAGGTCTCTCAAGTGATTAGGAGTTGCCAATAGGGGCTTGTGATGGAACTGTGGAGACAGGGACATGCGCAAATCTTTCAGGAGAGGTACAATATTTCTGAATTATTTGACTGCACACAATTAATGATACAGTATCGTTTCGACAGAGCAGGCATCATCTTTGTCAGCGAGTTGGTGAGGGACGTCATCTCACCACTGACTTTACGCAGCAATACGTTTTCAGCTAAACTTTGTTTATTTGCCAAAGATAAAATGCAGCAATGCTGATGATTTTGGTCCATCACAACCATCAATAAGCTGAATTGTCATGGAAAAAATTATGGGACTTACAGCTCTACATATTGTCAAGCGTTTCATCATCGACTTCCCGACAACACCCCCTGTAATCCGACAGAACTAAACTCAATTTGTGCAAATAGCCGTCTTCCCAAGAGTAGCAAGGGCAATTGATGGCCCTCACATAAAGATCAACTTGCATGTAGCCTATGTACATAATATATTCTCTTAAAAATTCTTAATTGTCAAATGTGTGTTGAATGTAAACTCACAGAAATTTCACCAATCAATGTGATTTTATCTGAGAATATTCTTAAATAAAGTCTAAAAATCTATTCAGTGAATGGTTCTTGCCCACATCATCATCCAAACTCCTGTTTGTGGCACAGCAAAGTGTCGTAAATCAGCTCTCAGACTGACACTTCACTCAAATTAGGACTATGATGCTTGATAACTAACTTTTAAGCACAGCTTTGAGCCATTTTTTTTACTCTTAATTCAATTCTTAGCAGTGTTCTTATTGTTCTTATTATATATTAGAGTAATTCTGAGAAGCTTGATAAATATGGGCCCTGGTCTAGACCGTACTGTTTATTATTTACAAAGACCCAAAAATTCCAAATTCTCTAAAAATGTATTGAATGCAGATTATTGTGTGGGTCTGCTTTGAGCAGTCATGATGATCTGCTGTTTTCTGATTCTGTTGTGGGTCTGTGTTTCTGGCAGTTCTTCACTAGAAGACTTGGTGACCTCTGACTACAAATAAAAGAGCAGGTCTAGACCGTACTCTGTGATACTATTTACAGAAGCCCAACAGTTCCCACCAAGAGCAGCACTAGGCGACAGAGGCAAGGAAAAACTTCCTTTAAGAGGCAGAAACCTCGAGCAGAATCATGGCTCAGGGTGGGCGGCCATCTGCCTCGACCGGTTGGGGTGAAGGAGAGAGAGAGAGAGAGAGCAGGAGAGGAACAGACAGAGAGAGG
>NW_025732497.1:0-2115 GCF_021292245.1 Micropterus dolomieu
GTTACTAGTCCTATTGTTATTATTGTTATTATAATCATTAACATTACGATTATTATCATTAACACTACTATAAATATCTGTACCATTTTTCATTTAGTCTATAGCAACATCACCTTTACTGTCTGTACCTCTGTGTGTGTATATTGTGTAGGCTGTCTCCCTCCCCTCTCTCTCCTTCCATCCCTCTCTCTTTCTCTCTGTACCTCTTTCTTGCCCTCTCTCTCTCGCCCCCTCACCCCCCCCCCTCTCCTTCAACCCCAACCGGTGGAGGCAGATGGCCGCCCACCCTGAGCCATGGTTCTGCTCGAGGTTTCTGCCTCTTAAAAGGAAGTTTTTCCTTGCCTCTGTCGCCTAGTGCTGCTCTTTGTGGGAATTGTTGGGCTTTTTTCAAATAACACCACAGAGTATGGTTAGACCTGCTCTTTTATGAAAAGCGCTGTGAGATAACTGTTGTTGTGATTTGGCGCTATATAAATAAAATTGAATTGAATTGAATCGAACCCCTTAAAGGAAACACTTTACCAGGGGGTGAGCGAACACCGTCCTGACACTAAAACCCTTGTGATAGGACAAGATGGCGGCAGGATAGGTTTTAACTGTGCTGAAGCCAGAAACAGATCCACCTGTGCCACGCAGAACCGAAGCCAGATCTGGGCCACCAGATCGGGATGGAGGCGCTACTCATCTGGGCAAGGGCCCCCCCTCGACACAATGTCCGCCCCTCTGTTCAACACGCCAGGGATGTACTCCACTCTGATGAAGAGCAGATGAGTGTGTGCCCACAGGAGCAGCCGCCCTGCCAAGCCCTTCAGCTGCACCAAGCGCACCCCGCCCTGGCAGTCTATGTAGGCTGCTGCAGCCCTGTTGTCGGTGTGGACCAGCACGTACTGGTCCTGCAGCATAGAGGCGAAGTGTCAGATCGACGTGCTCTATTTTGTTTTCTTTCTTTTTTTTTGAGGAACTCCGCCACGTTTATGTGGAGAGGCATGTGTCCCTGCCACAGACTGCCTACCACTTGAGAGAGACAGGTCCCGCTCCAATCAGGGAGGCGTCTGAGAAGACCGAGATATGGGACGTGACCCTGCCCAGGGGAACCCCGACCGACAGAGAGAGGGAGTCCCGCCAGTAGGCCAGATTGGAACCCACAGACAGAGGAACAGCTATCAAGCGGCGTCTCGACACGCAGGCGGATGAACCACCCCTGCAACCTCCTAATGTGCAGGAGGCCCAGGAGGACCACCATGTGAGCAGCCATCATGAGGCCCAGAAGCCTCATGATCGACAGAGCTGTTACCACTGCCCGTGGGACAACACGTCGGAGCAGCTCCACCAGAGCCTGGAGAGTGGAAGGAGGCAGAGGCAGAGGCAGACACAGTCGCCGGAGCACGAGATGGGCATCCACCTGCATCACTGTCAGCTTCTCACCCAGCAGGGTGCTTTCAACACCGGATGGTGTTGGAGAAGTCAAAAAACATGACCCTCACAGTGCTCGCCGGCTTGTCCAGGTGGGCGTAGATGCAGTTGAAAAGGAAGATGATGGCATCCTCAACTCCCAGTCAGGGCTGGTAGGCGAACTGGAGGGGGTCCAGAAGACGTCTGACCATGGGCCGCAGCTGTTCCAGAACTAGCTTCCCCAGGGTCTTCATAATGTGGGAAGTCAGTGCCACAGGTCCGTAGTCCTTGGAGCCACTGGGACATGGTGTCTTTGGTACAGGCACGAGGCAAGATGTCTTCCACAGTGCAAGGACCCTTTGAAGACTCAGGCTCAGGTTGAAGAAATGGTGAACTCCACATAGCTGGGGGGCACAGGCTTTGAATACCCCGGGTCAGCAGTGAGGCACACAGAGGTCACAGGTGGGGGAGAGGAGGAGTCATCAGACTGGAGAGAGCTGTTAATCTGAACGTCAGAGGAGGGGGGCGTAGGGGTCTCCCAGGAGGGTGGGGGACAGTGAGAAGAAGGAGGAGGGGAGAGTAGTGGAGTTGGAGATGTTTGAGGGCAGACAGCTGCTGAGTTAGTGGGGAGATGGGCAGGAGCCATAGCATAAACAACAGATGCCTTCAACTCCTCTGCTGCCAGTCGGTCTGAAGCTAGTGATGTTCCTCATGTTCCTCCAC
>NW_025732499.1:0-2025 GCF_021292245.1 Micropterus dolomieu
GTGTACATGTTCACATCTGAAACAAACTTTACGTGCTTGATAACTCTCCCACCCCGCAGACATCTACACGTCAATACCGATTTATATTCATAGCGGCAAGTGCTATGTAGCTCCACATAGGGGACACAGGAAGTGACATATAGCACCTTCATGCGGCGTCGGAAACGCGTAGGAAATTCACAGCCGCACCGGCAGAACTCCAGAACGTGCAACTCGGCCGGCTCACGCGCGGACGCGCTTACAAGTGCGAGGGCCCGCCCAACGCTGCTTGCAGCTTTAATCTTCTAGTTTCATTTGATGTTGTAAAGTGTAAGCCCTGTGCCCACTCTGATTGGTGAGTAGGACCATAACTGGAGGCGCATAGCGCTTGTGATTGGCGAGCAGATCTGTCACACAAGGACGAGAACGGAATGAATTTGTAACTGCACGACTGTTTAAAACGGGTCAAATGCCCTGTATGATTAACCTATATTTTAATCGCCACCTTTACGATTAACTAATTGCGTTCCTTCAAATCGAAATTTCGATTCGAAAATGATTCATCATTAAGCCCCAATTTCTTGGCTTAGCTCCTTCCTATGTCCCCTGGACAGATCCCTTAGATCATCAAGTAAAGGTCTACTTACTATACCTACAATAAATTGGTGGTGGTCTCTACCACTAAGATCTGCTGCTATAAAGATTTCTTCTTCAGGACTAAAAACATATTTTTTTCGAAAGCGTTTAAACAGGTAAAATATTTCTGAATCAAATCAATGTTCTCTTTATTATCCCCTTTTAAATAATAGCAATAAATATAATGCCTTATTTTATTCTATTTTTGTAGTATTGTAATACCTTCATATGATGGGTTTTTATTTCATCCAATGTATATTCTTTCTCGCTTGCTTTTTATTTGAAAGCACATTGTGTCTGAATGTGCTATAGCAATAAACTTTGACTTGACCACCCATATTTTCCAGAAGTAGATGGGTTTAACATTTTTACATCCCCACACATCCAAGGTTGCTGTGTTAGCTGTTGCAGGAAGACACAGAACAGCACAATTTATAGTAAATAAGGTCCCCTCGATACACATTTTAGAAAATGCTTCCAGTAATTAAAACTGAAAATACAAACAGGGAAAAACTGTCCCTCTAAGTGAAAATCCAATTTTCACACAAATATTTAGATTTATTTTTTAAATACACATTGATAAATGTACAGCTGTAACGAACAATTATTTTCATTGTTGTTTATCTGCTGATTATTTTCTTGATGAAACCATTAAACATTTACTCTTAAGCGTCAAGGAGACATCTTCAAATGTCTTGTTTTGTCTGGCCCATTGTCCAAATCCCAAAGGTATTTCATTTACAACAGAAAAACATTGATTCTCACATTGTATACAAGCTGGAACCAGATAAATGTTTTATATTTTAACTTGAAAAATAACAAAAAATAAATTGATTATCAAATGCTTAATTTTCTTGTTGTCGGCTACTGGTTAATCAACTAATCATTTCAGCTCCAAGTCAGTTCCAAGAAGTCCTGTGTATACAGTCATACATTAGACATATTTGATCCTGCATAAAACAGCACAGTGAAGCACAGATAATGCAAATCTAGTGATATAAATGTACACCAAACACATGGATAAAGTCTTTCTGTGTACAGGGTTTAAAAGAGCCGAGGAATGGTAGCTGGCTTTGTTAGCAGCAGGCAACAGATTGACGCCAACTCTTCTAGATCTCCATCTCTGTCCTTGCTTCCCCACTGGGTTTAGAAACAACTCTGGCTCCAGCCCTCAATGTGTGACAAGGCCAAGCCTAATTAACTATGAGCTCTGTGCGACTGAGCCACTCCATTTTAAACTCTGCAGACAGAGAGGAGAGGAGAGGGGGGCAAGAGGGGAAAGAAGGGGACGGCATGGAGCAGAGGAGGACAGATGAAAGGAGATAGCCTAAGTCGCAAAAGAGATAAGGAGGGAGGGTGTTTGAGAAACAAAGAGGGAGAGAAGTAAGGAAAGAGATTGTAGAAAAAAAA
>NW_025732500.1:0-2568 GCF_021292245.1 Micropterus dolomieu
CTCAGCCACAGTGACCTTTGGGTTCTTCTTTACCTCTCTCACCAAGGCTCTTCTCCCCCGATAGCTCAGTTTGGCCGGACGGCCGGCTCTAGGAAGGGTTCTGGTCATCCCAAACGTCTTCCATTTGAGGATTATGGAGGCCACTGTGGTCTTAGGAACCTTAAGTGCAGCAGAAATTTTTTTGTAACCTTGGCCAGATCTGTGCCTTGCCACAATTCTGTCTCTGAGCTCTTCAGGCAGTTCCTTTGACCTCATGATTCTCATTTGCTCTGACATGCACTGTGAGCTGGAAGGTCTTATATAGACAGGTGTGTGGCTTTCCTAATCAAGTCCAATCAGTATAATCAAACACAGCTGGACTCAAATGAAGGTGTAGAACCATCTCAAGGAGGATCAGAAGAAATAGACAGCACCTGAGTTAAATATGAGTGTCACGGCAAAGGGTCTGAATACTTATGACCATGTGATATTTCAGTTTTTCTTTTTTAATAAATTTGCAAAAATTTCTACATTTCTGTTTTTTTCTGTCAAGATGGGGTGCTGAGTGTACATTACTGAGAAATAAAATGAACTTTTTTGATTTTTGGAAAATGGCTGCAATGAAAAGAGTGAAAAATTTAAAGGGGTCTGAATACTTTCCGTACCCACTGTATATAGCCCTGCGATGGACTGGCAACCAGTGGGACCTCTGGGAACAGAGTGAACAGAAAGTTTAAGCACAGATAACACTACCTTCTAAACAGAACTAAAACCATTAATAACTTCTTCCATGAGAGTTTTATTTTCTCCATGTACTCACAAGGTACATAAATCCTGTGTTAGCAAGTTATATAACATCAATGTCTTTCTTTTGGCTAGAAATGTCCTTTAATCAGCGCTTCACCTGGAAGAAAACATGAATGCTTCAAGTCCTGTTTAGAACATGGGGTAGTGATGTACTTCAGCCTCACACATAAATAATTCTGACAAAAAAATTTATTCGTTAACTGCCATTAACGTTTTTCTCCACCTGTTTTCATAGATGAATAAAATGTATTAGAAAATAGATTTTTATCAATACCTTTGCAGTCATAAACAAAACAGAGAAAACTATTTAGATCAGACTTTTTTCCTCACTTTCCTCTCAGGGCTTCCGTAGTTCTTTGTGTAATGTGGCTTCATTCTTTTGGGACGCCTGTGGCTCAGGAGGGTGGTCATCCATTTATCAGAAGGTTGGTGGTTTGATCCCCGGGCTTGTCAAAGTGTCCTTGGGCAAGACACTACACCCGAACTTGCTCTCAATGGCTGTCGGTCGTTCCTCTGTGTGTCAATGTTTATGAATGAGTTTCTGTTTCTGGTGAGCAGCCTCTGATCATCAGTGTATGAATGTGGGTGGATCTAATGTCTAAGGCTTTGAGTGGTTGGAAAGACTAGAAAGGCTCTATACAAATACGGACCATTTCATTGATCAGAACTACCGAAACCTGAGGGCGTTCAAATGTCCCAGATGTCTGGAATAATTCTCTATGGAACCTAATTCACACCCAGCTTTAAATGAATCAACCCTTAGATGAGAATCTGTCCAAACGAAAAATGTGATGTAAAGTGGTGACATCAGCGCTTCAGTAGAAGCCCACTAAAGAATACCAGAAATTCTGGGAGAGTGAGTCAGAACCACTTCTGTTGTCTATTAAACCTGTTCTCTGTTCTCCGAGCAGCAGCAAATCACTCTTTGTATGTGGTTTATCTAGAAATAGCATTCAGGAAATTTACAGTCCCATTAAGATTAGTCACCGTTGCTGACTGATCCTGTGTCTGTGAGTCTGATATAAGGAGGTGATGAATTAATTATACATAGCCTGTAATGGGTCATTATTTTTGCCATTTTAATTCCATGAATGGTGTGAGGCTGGAAATGTGGATTTAAAACCCCCTAACCTAAGTGTTCGCTCATAGTTTGTTATGCAGACATCTGTAGCAATGAAGAGAATAAAAACACCAACCAGTGGCTTAAAGTAATGTCTATTCAACATGCAGTACCTGTACATTGCAGATTGTTGTAGCATTCCAATCCCTCACATGATAATAGCCACATCATCCGTGAACAGGGGCTTTCATAAATAGCATTCATGTATTCCTATCTTAAACACGTCCTTTCTATCCTTATCAGTCTGCTACAATAGGCTTTCCCTTCAAAGCAGAGGCAGACACTCTATGTGCTGTTATAAAATGGCCCAGGCAAAAGTCTCTATTATAGTAAAATTTAGATAAAAATCCTGAGCAATGTCAAGGTCATTTTATTGCTGGGTGAGGAAACAAATTGGTATTAGAACAGGATGAGCTGGCCTCTGACTATTGAGTGAGTGAGCGTGTATTACTCATGTTGTCGGGACATATATCCAAAGATACACTTATTTAGCGAAACCAGGCCAGGACGGGCGTGGTGGTGGTATAATAGCAATATACAAGCAAACCATTAAAACTAGTGCAATTGCATCTGCATTTTTCTCTGATTTATCAGAATTTCTAACTCAGCTCTGTACCATTTCACCATCTGTTCTGCTACTTGGCGATTTAAACATCCATGTT
>NW_025732501.1:0-2914 GCF_021292245.1 Micropterus dolomieu
GGGTGTGGGCTGTATTAAAAGTATCCACTGTTCTCCCATGCTCTAACACACAGTAACGATGAAATGTGTGCTGTTCTCACATTCTTCCTCTGTATGTACACATAAACAACAAGGCAGGGAAATATAAAAGGAATTTATTTTATTGTTTGGGTACATTATTGTTCAGTGTACATGCTCACATCTGAAACAAACTTTACGTGCTTGATAACTGTCCCACCCCGCAGACATCTACGCACCAATACCGATTTATATTCATAGCGGCAAGTGCTATGTAGCTCCACATAGGGGACACAGGAAGTGACATATAACACCTTCATGCGGCGACATAACCGCGTAACAAATTCACAGCCGCACCGGCAGAGCTCCAGAATATGCAACTCGGCCGAGTCACGTGCGGACGCGCTACAAGTGCGAGGGCCCGCCCAACGCTGCTTGCAGCTTTAATTATTATTTTTTATTCATTTATTTTAGATATTATTTATTTTAGATTAGCAGTCAGTTATTTGATGTGTGTTTTGTAACATTAAGGGAACTTAAAATAGAACTATTGAAATGGACAATGGAGCATATCTGATCCACTTCACAGCACAAATTGATTAAATGTCAAATCAGTTGTACTCTCTGTGTCATTATGATGTGAAGGCAGGCCAGTCACTTGCAGTAACAATATTGAAGTCAGATGAGTAATTAGAAAGTTGGACACAAACTTTTATTTACTGCAGCTTTTATCAGAGACAGATTACTAATTAGAAACACTTTAAAGCCACCTCAGTGGGCACAGTGATGAGGCAACCGAGCAGAAAATTGCCATTCGCAGGAGCAAGATGCAATAATCTGCTGGTTGACAAGTGCTTCATTAGTTGGTTTGTAGTGCAACAGTCATTTTGAAAGGCTGGTGGATTTCAAAACTTGCAGGACTGGGCCTCGCAAAATCATATTTGGTATATGTGTGTGATAGTTAGTTTGGGGCTAAATGTTGTGACAAGTTTTGTTAGGTCTACAGGAAAAATAAATTACACCAACAGTACAATCTGATTTTTCCACAGAAGGCCTCTGTTTAATTTATTTAAATTTAAAGCTGCACTAATCAAGATTTTTATATGAACAATAAATCACATAAAGTGTGAGTGTAATGTCAAAAGGGTCGCTTGAAGTGATGAACTCTTGTTGTAAGGGTTGTGTTGTAACTCACTTGTTACAAGGTACATTAATTTGTCATTTTACAACAGGGTTTGAAAACTGAGATGCAGTTTGTAATTCCCTTTATGCTACTCACAAAGGAAACATTGTATAAAAAAAGCATTACATCATATTCAGAAATAAACAGTTTTGCGTGGTGCAGTGCATCACAAGGATGAATGGTTAAATTCATCCTTGTGATGCACTGCACCACGCAAAACTCTTGTAGCTTGTTGTTTTGGTTTTCCAGCACACAAACTGTACTTTCATTAACTTGTTTCCCAGCAGCAGGAAGCTGTTACACACTTTGGTGAGGCTAAGCGGAACCACCCTCGCCATGTGTCTTTTTGTCAAGCTTGTCCCACCTAGCAACAGTAGCTAAGGGATGACTTAAGTTGCTGTGCTAATTGATATGAAAGAGAATCAAGTGATGATTTCAATGCACATTATTTATTCTCCCCCAAGCTTGCAGTAGACAAGTGATCCCAGCAAAATTAAAGTATTACAGTACCCTATATAGATATTTGTCCAATTAACTATAATTTGGGAGGATTATACATACAACATATTGGTCTCTGACCCATCGCCAAAGCCACTCACAGGGGGCCCTCTCCCCTCTGAGAAAGACAATGTTATGAAGAACAGTGCAGGCAACAAAGGATGTTACAGGCACTATCTGGTGTGACCCTCAGGTGGTGAAGGCACTGGAAACAGGACTTGAAAAGGCAGAAAGCCATTTCTATTCAGGGCTCTTGTTCTTGCACAAGATTGCATGTGTGCTGCTCTGCTGTCTGGGGGTTTGCAAGTTCATTAAAGTACGAAGTGTGTAAATCATCCAAAATTTGACGTAAAATTCAAAATGGCCGACTTCCTGTTGGGTTTAGGCTATGGCTCCAAGAGACTTTTTTGTGCATCTGGACAAGATACACGTACCACAGAAAATTCGTGCACGTAGGTGAAACATGCGGCGGGGGCTGCTTCGTTAAAGGTCACTTTCTATTGCCAGCAGGTGGCGCTATGACTGTGGGTGAATGTCGGCATGTACATGTGTTCAGGGCGGGACTCTCATCCTAGATGTACAGTTTGGTCCAGATGTGAGCATGTACACTGAAGTTACAACAACTTCCTGTTTCATAGCAAATCATCGACGCCACGGACACGCCCATTGACGAAAACGCGCAAATAGCACAACTTTTCATCGTCAATGCCTTTAGAAGGCACAGCAGAAATTTGACGTCGATCCGACTAAATCCCTAGGAGGAGTTCGTTAAAGTACGAAGTGTGTAAATCATCCAAAATTTGACGTAAAATTCAAAATGGCCGACTTCCTGTTGGGTTTAGGCTATGGCTCCAAGAGACTTTTTTGTGCATCTGGACAAGATACACGTACCACAGAAAATTCGTGCACGTAGGTGAAACATGCGGCGGGGGCTGCTTCGTTAAAGGTCACTTTCTATTGCCAGCAGGTGGCGCTATGACTGTGGGTGAATGTCGGCATGTACATGTGTTCAGGGCGGGACTCTCATCCTAGATGTACAGTTTGGTCCAGATGTGAGCATGTACACTGAAGTTACAACAACTTCCTGTTTCATAGCGAATCATCGACGCCACGGACACGCCCATTGACGAAAACGCGCAAATAGCACAACTTTTCATCGTCAATGCCTTTAGAAGGCACAGCAGAAATTTGACGTCGATCCGACTAAATCCCTAGGAGGAGTTCGTTAAAGTACGA
>NW_025732502.1:0-2329 GCF_021292245.1 Micropterus dolomieu
GTCCTGAACCGTCCCTTAGTTATGCTGCTATAGGCCTAGACTGCCGGGGGATTTCCCATGATGCACTGAGCTCCTCTCTCCTCTACTTTCTCTCCCTCTGTATGCAACCTCATCCCATTATTGCATGTTACTAACACAACTTCTCCCCTTTCTGGTAGTCTTGTGCTTTCTCGTCCCTCTCCTCTCTCCTCCTATCACTTCCTGCAGGTTTTCCTGCAGGTAGTGATTTTTTTTGCAAAATGAAATAAATAAAAATATTTTAATTAACTCCTACGAAGCTGCAATTCCATTGGCAACAAACTTGGCATGGACCATCTCTGGACGAAGATGATAAAAGTTTGTAGAGGAAATTTTGATGGACAACAAAATGTAGTAAGCTAACAAATGTTTGCAAAAAACACTAAAAACAGGAAGTGATGTTGTATCTTAGTTTTGGAATGGCTGATCGATCGATCGATCTGATTAATTTTATTGATTGTCAACCAAATGAGGGCCATTATTCTGGACCCAAAACATAATATCTAAAGCTAAACCTGATGAAATTATTATTATTGCATTATTATATTACAGTGACCACTCCTGGTGCACAAATCACTTTTGCTCTACATTTCACAAAGATATGTGGAGTAAAAAATCAGAGAAGGAGAAACTTTTCTTCATTTGTCTCGTAGCAGCAGATTCGAGCAGCTGTAGTTGTTGACTTGTTTGTGCAGCGCTCATTGCATGAATCCACATACTGATTTCCATCCTGATGAAGTGAAGCAGAGCGAGCATACTTCACTGAATGCTGAGCTTTTCCTTTAACTCTACTGTATTTGAAACAGTCTGCTGGCTGCTGCTCTGTGTATTCACATGTTCATCTCACCTACAGAAAACTGGTAAAATGACTCCAGAGGGAGTTCACTGAGATGTTTCTGAGCTGATGAAAAGTTCTTTACAAAACAACCTGAGTGTTTTTCCTGTCCAATCACAGGACTCCAGGCTGAAGGACAACACACCTCAACAGGTAAAGACAGAAAGAAAAGAGAAAGAATCACAGAAGCAGAATCAGCAGTAAAATTTTAGTTTAGTCACTTGAATTCACTTCTTTACTGATGACTCTCTTGTTTCTGTTCAGAGGCTGATGATGTCAGGTTGGTGGGAGGAGCCAGTCGCTGTGCAGGAACACTGGAGGTGAAACATCAGGGAGACTGGAGACCAGTGAGTTCCTTTGACTGGACCCTGAAGGCGGCAGCTGTTGTCTGTAGAGATCTGGGCTGTGGGTCTGCTGTTTCTGTAAGAGAGAGAAAGGAGTCCTCAGAAAGACCTGTGTGGGAGATCGGGTCTGACTGTGTTCAGTCTGGATCTCCTCTGAGGGAGTGTGTAAGATCATCTTCCTCTCCCTCCATCCTGGATCTCACCTGCTCAGGTAAGCCCTTCAGACATCATCTATGACAGTAATGTACCCAGGTTGACATACAGACACCAGCTAGAATAGCAGCAGACTGTCTCTGGCAGCCATGACGGAGTCTGATGGGTTGCTGCCTCAGTAAATCAGCTGCTGAATACACCAAGAGATAGATAGATATATATATATATTAGCGCTGGCCTGAATGTCATTTTTTGAGCTTTGATGGTTTGATAGTAATTAACAGAAAATAATTATTATTATTTATAGAGCACTTTTCAAAAACAAGTTACAAAGTGCTTTAACAAGTGTAAAGACAACAATACAAAAACAATACAAGATAAAAGCATGAAAACATTGAAAAGACTATAATACACATTTAAGATAAATATAAAATTCGTAAAATAGAATAAACTAAAAGGGATAAAATAAAGTCAAATAAGATCGGGAAAAGCTCTCCTATAAAAGTATGTTTTAAGAAGGGACTTAAAAGAGTTCACTGACTCAGCCGACCTGATTTCCTCGGGCAGGCTGTTCCAGAGCCTCGGGGCCCTGACAGCAAACGCTCTGTCCCCTTTAGTTTTCAGTCGAGACTCTGGAACAGACAACAGACCTCTGCCCGAGGATCTCAAGGTACGTGCTGGTGCGTATGGGACTAAAAGGTCAGAAATATAACAAGGCGAGAGGCCATGAAGGGCTTTAAAAGTGATCAATAGAATTTTAAAGTCAATTCTAAAACATACTGGGAGCCAGTGTAATGAAGCTAAAATAGGAGTAATGTGGTCATATTTCTTTGTTCTGGTTAAAAGCCTGGCAGCTGAGTTCTGGACAGTCTGGAGTCGATCAATAGATTTTTGGGTTAAACAGGTGAAAAGGCTGTTGCAATAATCCAGGCGTGATGAGATGAAGGCGTGTAAAATGGTCTCGGTGTCCTTAAAAGTT
>NW_025732503.1:0-2181 GCF_021292245.1 Micropterus dolomieu
CCTGACTCTTATGAAGGTTTCCCTCTGACCACAAACCAACATGTTCTCAATTTAAATGACAAAATACGCTGACATTCTTATTGGCAGGATGACATAATAGGTCAGTCCCTTCCAAAACCATTACAAATCACCACTAAAGTTGAGATGAAATGACAAATGCCTTTAAACCCCTTTTAGATCATCCCCCGGTCGTATTGTGCACCTATTAAACAATTCATGCCAAAGAAAACATAAAAAATGTTTTTGTTTGTATTCAAAATCCAGTGACGTTTTCTGTAAAACAAAATATGAACCAATTTTAACTTATAATATCATGACATCAATCAATCTTCAACTTTTTGTGGCACAGAGCTAAGATTCATTAGTTAGCTAGCTAGCAGTATGGTACGTCGGTGTGTCTTTGGGTGAAAAAACAAACCTTTATAGCTTTATTCACTGATTTGGGTGAAACTGGATCATATTTTATGGATAAAATATTTCCTGGTTTTCCCTCTGATGTCCTGATCCTCGGCTTCAACTTTAACTTACAGAGTTTTCTGATGGACAGATAGCTTTAAAGTAACCATTAACTGCTACCAACTGTAGCTGCTGTTAGTTAGTTAATGCTCAGGCAGTTAGCTGTGCAGATAGTGGTCCTTTAGATTAGCTCACTGCCCGGACTGGGAGTGATGGTGTTCACAAGAACCGGAACTGGGCGAGCCCCAGGGTGCCAGTGGGCAAACCCGGCAAGAAAACCAACAACACCCATGATAAATCCCTTCATGTTTTTACAGGCCCCCACAGAGGTTAAATAGCTGAGTTTCCCTAGTAGTCAGTCAGAACTGAAAAAGTCTCTTGGATGAGGGACTTCTAGTATCTTCAACCAAGTCCAGTTGCCCTTGATTTAAACTTTCTTTGGAAAACTATGACCTGGATGATTGAGAACCTTCACATACACCTTTACAGGAAACACTTAAAAATGCTGAGTCAAATAGCACTCTGTTTTCCTTATCATGGGACCTTTAAAAGATGTGTTGTCTGATCTAATGGTGCTTTCAGACCAAAAGCGAATTGAGCATAGTTGGCAGTGCGTTTACATACAAAGTCAATGCAAAGACGCGGAGAGATTTCCTGTCGGGTGGTGCAGAGGCCTTCGCGTGAGTTCAAAATTTTCAATGCAAGCAAGAAAGTCGCATTTCGTGATAGCCTATCAGTGTTGAGATTATCCGGACGTCACCCACGGCTTCAGAGCGTTGTGTGGAGAGGACAAGGCAGAGCGGAGAAGTAAAACTCCGCTGGCTAACGAAAAGCTACTAAGCTGCGGGGAAAAGTCGAGGATAGAGCCGGGAGCAGCACTGCAGTTTTTGAACAAATACACACCCATTGTCATAGATTATGCTCTGACAACTACGCTGTACTCGCGAGAGGAGCTTGGAGTAAACTGCTTTTATTAAATTAGCTTTTTACTTTAGTTTTTGTGATTACAACGTTGATTTATCTTCACTGGAGCTTCTCGTCAGTGAGCTTCCGTGCACATCCGGTTTCTATGTTTTTGTTAGCGTCGGTTGGAGCTCTGTTGGACTACTACTTCATATTTATATAAAAAACGGACAAAACTTGACATTACTTGGAGAAAAGAAAGCGAGGAAGTTGAACTACCTGGCGAGTTCAATAATATGTGTCTGCTACTTTATTCCAGCTATTGTTACTACTTACTACTAATACTTTAAGTTAACATAGCACAGCCCTGAACTCCTTTCAGAAAACAAACATTTTAAAAGTTGTTTTCCTGCTGTATTGCTGACAGGGTTCATAAAAATCAGCATCATATTGTAGTTTTCAGCATCAGTTTGATCCGTTTATTGCAATAAAATCCCAGCAAAATATTTACTTTGGGTTCATACAGCTGTAGTAATCGTGGGTTGTATTTATTCATATTATCACGTTGTGTGTGAAAACATGGCATTAGTCCAGCTATAAAACCCCCGCGAGGATTAAATTCATGTTTGGTCTGAATGCACAGTAACACTGCTTATAGTTAAGGTTTTGTTCTGGAATGATCGTGATCATGATTAAAAGAAATCAATGTTGAATGCTGGTAGGAAATGCGAAATGAACTACTGGGAATCTCCCAGTCTGAATTCTTTAGTTTTATGTATATTTTCTTATTTTATTGTTTATCACTCAGTCTAAAACTTTAAA
>NW_025732504.1:0-2035 GCF_021292245.1 Micropterus dolomieu
AACAAATGAGGTTGACAGGATGGTTGCTGTACCCCCACCCTTCTTGTCTTTCCTAGTGGAGTATGAAAAGTGGTAGTTTGGTGGTGAGGCCTCAATAAGTGTGGCTGTTAAGCCATGTCTCGGTTAAAAACATAAAATCAATATTATTATCTAATCAAATCATTAACAAGAAAGGTCTTATTTAAAAGAGATCTGAGATTTAAAAGTGCCATACTTAGAGTCACTGGAGGAGCATATGGTGATTCCTGTGTGTACAGGATCTGAGGTTATAAAAGTTTGTACCATGGTAACGTCTGACGTACCTCCTTTTTGTGATGATGACAGGTATAATAGAAGAGCCTGTAGAGGTGAACTGGAGTGGTGTAATGGCAGATGAGGCCAGCAGGGGGCTGTAGGCAGAGTAACTGTACTCTGAGCTGACAGTGTGAGACGCGAGGAAGATTCCAGCGAGGGGGTGTGTGATGTAAATACTTGACTGAACACGTTTCTGAAAATGTTGCCCTTCCACATGCTAAGTACAGCAGATCCAAGCTGTGACACGGCAAAGTTGGTTCACGTCATTATTTTTAAAGGACTTTGCTTTGCATTTGCAGGCAAGGCCTATCAGTCCAAGGTCTTTCCCTGGCACTACGGGTATTCATGAGGTGCATGCGGGCAGCACTGGCCCCATACTCCAGCTTCTCCACTTTCGGAAGAACAGCCTTTTTCTTAGTGCCACTGGGCCTCCTGTACAATTGGCCATTCCAAGTTTAGACTAATGGCCTCCACTTAGATCCAAGGTCACACAGATCCAAGATAGTCAGGGTTTTTAGCCACGTAATCTTACAGTAAAAATATAGAATCTAATCCAACCATCTTGGTCATAGTTTTGATAACACTGAATTCTTACAAAAACTGCACTAATAATCAGTAGCTTTTCAACTATTAAAAACTTTTTTATCCATCTTCACTCAGAGTAAAAATAAACAGAGGACAGTTTAAATAATGAATGAACCAATTAACTGTCACCTTTAATGAGTTTCACAGGAGTTTATTTGCCTTAAGAGAATAGTAATGATCATCTCATTAGCATCACTGTTCTGTTTGGAGTTTAAATCCACATGGAGAAAAACAAACCATGACTGCATAGTGCTACCATCACCATCATATTCCCTTATGATCCTTCTGTGTTAGCTGCTGTTAGTAATTGTGTGCACAGACCAGACCATGACAACCATCCATTATTTTATTGCAAAATAAACTGTCACATACAGAAATAGTCCAGTACAGTTCTAAGTACTAAGAAGTACTAAGTACTAAGTTTCATCAAACCAGCACTTCAGGTGCACTGACTTTTACTTTAATGCCCGGATAGGTGGTTTAGATAATGTGGCCAAACTGGGAGCTTGTTTACAACTGCTTGTGGTATTTGTCCTGTTAAACACTGTTGGAACGAATTAAGAAACAGTCTACACTATAAAACATAAAGATAATATTTTGAGTTTAACAGCCAAATGTCATTTAAAAGTATATCCACATCTTTTCCAAAATAAAACAGTATTAATTAGATGTGGCTCATTTAGATCGTCCACCTTCTATTTTGTGCACATATTTAACATCAAAGTATATAGTTCTGAAACACAATCAATGCAGCAACACAACTATATGAGAAAGAGAGTGCTGAGCACGTCTACAGTAACACATACAGTAGCTGTACCCAAATTAAGTAATTTGTAGGCACATACAGTGGGGGAAATAAGTATTTGACCCCTTGCTGATTTTGCAGGTTTGCCCACTTACAAAGAATGCAACGATCTATAATTTTAATCATATGTACATTCTAACAGTGAAAGACAGAATCCCAAAGAAAATTCCAGAAAATCACATCATATGAATTTATAAAAATTGATAACCATCTGATGAGGAAAAACAAGTATATGACCCCCTACCAAACAGCAAGTATTCTGGCTCCTACAAGCCAGTTAGTCTTTCTTTAAGACACAGCCCCAATCCCAACCAATTATCTACATCAAATACACCTGCCTCACCTCGTTAC
>NW_025732505.1:0-2081 GCF_021292245.1 Micropterus dolomieu
AATTAAATGACGGGTTAATAGATTAGGGAATTTTTACTACCTTGTCTGTCAAAATGACGGACAGTGATAAAGTGTAGCATCAAGCATCAAGCGTGAGGAACCATTTCACTGTTTACAGCAGTCTCCAGTGTTTCAAAGCTTGTGAGAAATGGCATATGCACATCTGTCTGCATATGAATAATGGGAAAACATGTAATTACATCACAAAGACGCCTTGGGATACACAACGCTCTTGTGTTTAAATTAATTCATCAGATGCCCTCTGCTTGACATTTCTGTGAGGAGGCGGGAACCCCATCAAGCTATCGCTGTTGAACCCCCCTATGGGGCAGAACAAACCCAAAGCAGTTTTTTTTTTTCCACTGGCTCATACCAGCTTTTTCCTGTACCTTACCTGTATCAGCGCACCCCCCCAAGGTGTCCTTCTCCCTGTTTACTGACAGACCAGAGGCCTCAGATGATTAATCACTGCTGAGACACACTAGTTCACTAGGTAAAACAACAGCAGCTCCCAGCTCCTTCACCTCTACCAAGGTTAATTAGCATCAGTGTCTCACTCTTAATTACATTACCAGTTTCCGAGGATTAGATAAGAATAATCATAAAGATCTCTGACAGAACCAATTGCTTTTTACTCATTTACAAATCAGGATTGGCTTAAGATATACTCAGTATAAATTAGTGCATGACTTTGACACACATTTACTTGCCTTTGCTCTAGAGATGACAATGTTGGTCGATGGGTCCACCACTTTGGTCCAGACTGATGATTCAGTGCTAGTATTGGATGGATTGCCATGAATGTCTAATGTCCTAATGTCTCTAGTGGTCCCCTGACTTTTCCTCTAGCACCACTGGTGTCAAGGGTTTGGGTTGGTTGGGTGGTTTTTCAGTTGTTTCCTATGTTTTTATGTAGTTCTGGGTTTCACTTGTGTTCTGGTTTTGTATTCTTGTGTTCAATCTTTCATGTGTGGGGTTTTGTAGCCTAGTTTATTATTTTGTTCATTCGCATGTTTTATTGACTTAGTCTTGTCCCTTATCTTAGTTTTAGTCCTGCATTTTAGTTCTGTTTTATTCTTCCTGGTCCCTTGTCATTTGTTCTGGTCTTTGTCCACTTGTCAGTGTGTCTTGTCCATGTCATCTGGTTCCATATTTTGTGAGTGGTTGGTTCTTATGTCCAGTTTCTATTTGTTTGTATGCTCTGTCTGTTCTCTCCTTGTCTGTGTCTTAGTCCTTAGTCCCATGTCTCCATGTTTTAGTTGTCCTGTTTCCAGTTCCCTGCCCTGGTTTTGTTCGGCATGTGTTGTTTTTCTGTTTTACTTTGGTAACTCTGTCCTTGTGTGTGCTTTACTTCTTGTTTTAGTTTGTAGTTTCTGCTCCTAGTGTGTGTTGTCATGTTTTACTTCCGGTGCTTGTCTCTGATTGTTGAAGTGGGTTCATCTGTGTCTAATTAGTTACTCCCTCATCTGTGTATATAGTGGTTGTCTGTCTTTCACTCCTTGCCAGTTCATTGTTGTCGTCTTCATGTGTTCTAGTCTAGTGGTTTTGATGCCAGAGTTCTCCAGTGTTCCTTCTGTGTTCTCCAGTGTTCTCCAGTGTTACTCGTGCCTCCTGTGTTTTTGTGGATTACTTTGGATTTACTTTCAGTTGGATTATTCACCAGTTGTGTTTTGGAATTGCTAATACCACCTCACCTGTAAGTTTCACCGTGTGCTGCTACAGTGGGGGAAATAAGTATTTGACCCCTTGCTGATTTTGCAGGTTTGCCCACTTACAAAGAATGCAACGATCTATAATTTTAATCATATGTACATTCTAACAGTGAAAGACAGAATCCCAAAGAAAATTCCAGAAAATCACATCATATGAATTTATTAAAATTGATAACCATCTGATGAGGAAAAACAAGTATTTGACCCCCTGGACAAACAGCATGTTAATATTTTGTAGAAAAGCCATTATTGGCCAGCACAGATGTCAAACGGTTTTTATAGTTGGTGACAAGGTTTGTGCACATTTCGGCAGGGATGTTGGCCCACTCCTCCCTGCAACCAGCCTCCAAATCATTCAGGTTCCGAGGT
>NW_025732506.1:0-2324 GCF_021292245.1 Micropterus dolomieu
GGGCGGGGAGCTGTTCTCTCCGCCTCATGGCTCTTCGCGTAGGCACGTGGAGGGGCAGGGGGGTCCCAGAACAGAGCCACACCGTCAAAAATAATTACTGCATCAATAAAGCATTTGATAAAGTTGTCCTGTCTGAAGTGTGGTTCTGGTTAAATTTTAAAAAGTAACACATCCTCTCTTGTGCTTTAGGTCAACGTTAGTATTTTCAGTATTTAAAATGTTTATCGTGCTTTAGTTGCTATGAGAGTATATTGATTGACTTTGCAGATATGTTTATAACAAATGTTTCCTCATTATGTTGACCGAAAGAAAATTAAGCTGCATTTCTTTCTATGTATTATCTGTTGCAAATATGTCGTATTATTATATTTTTAGAAGACAGGGTTGAAGAGGCGTCTAGGTCTGCAGCTTTCATTGGAATGTATGGGCAGCAAATTAAAGCACTGCATTCGTTTCTCAAAATACATTTATGCCCAACACAGCTGAAAATGCCTGGGTGGAAAAACATGTTCAAGAATAAGCCGACACACTGATGGTAGGACATGCTGCATGGCCTGGTTGATGTGTTGCACCATGTCATGGTACAGGTGGTGTTGAGTCTCCTTGGTCTTCCTGCAGTACATCTCACACACTGCTGTGGAGGTGGACAAAATGATTACTCTGCAGGGTGAAGCTGGTGCACTCCTACAAGTGGCAGGGAAAGCATGACAGTGTAAAAACTGCACTGGTGTCTGTCAACGTGGAGTCACTTTGCAAGAGAAGGTAGGCTATCCTATGCGAAAGACAATGTTGAAGGCTCTACCAATCAGTTGCAGCTACTGTAGTAGCTGCAGTGCATGATGAAGCTACAAAAATAATAAAACAACATCAAGAAGGAGTGTGCCACTGACTGTGTGTGACTTTGATCCATGATAACAACAAGGAGGCCTATGAGATAGAGATGTGGTAGCTGTACCTGTGGTGTGAAGAACAGCCTGTCTCTCAAAACAAAACCTTCATTGATTTTCGGGAAAACTTTATTTTAGCCTCACTTTACTGTCTATCTATGGTGCTGCTGTTGAGACCAACAACAGTTTTAAATGTTTTAAGATTTCTGATTTGTTCACTTGGCAGGGCATCAAAAAGATCAACAAAGGCTCTTTTACCTTGGATGTCTTAAAAAATGGTGTGCCAACAAATATTATGGTTTGCTTCAATCAGTGCACAATGGAAAGCATTGGCTAGATAGTGTCGTGTGTTAACTCATCTGTGAAAAATCTGAAGCAGCTCAAAAAAACTGTAGTCATTGTTTCTACTATGACACACATATGTAGCAAACTACCACAGCCTGCAGCAAGACACTGCTCTCACTGCAGAAGGACAGCATTCAGTATAAAAGATTAAAGATACAGATAAGATATTAAAGATAATACTCATCCAAGCCATCATCTATTTACTATATTGTTACCATCTGAGGGTTGTTAGCGCACTATCAAGTCTCACACCACCTGCTTTAAGAAGAGCTTTTATCCACAGGCAGTGAGACTCATCAACAGTCAGCCCACAGGGTCACAGATGAGAGGAAGATACTCTTTACTGATTATTCATGGATAAAATTAGCGGATCATGTTGATTCTTGGCTACAATTTTAAAAGTAGTTCTACTTCTTAAAATGATTTTAACATTTAAAATGGATATTAAGAACCACCATGCTTATGCAACTTTTTACTTGTATTTGTTTATGCACAGTTGATTGGGTTGTAAGCTGTGCAGAGGGGTGTTGCCAGAGCACAAGCATTTAATTGCATTGGAAGGCTTTGCTGCACTTTTTAATGTGTGTGACAATAAACTGAACTGATTCTTGGTCCAATCTGGAACACTTTGGCCCAGCAGGAAGAGAAAAAAAGACCCCTGCCAAGTTGGCCACCAGCAACTTACATAACAACTAACCATGTATCTTTCTGTATTGTAAAGGTATTTATTATATGCATATACTGTATCACAAGGTATGGTCACACTACATATATCTGACAGCATGTGTACCATTAACACATAAAGCAGGATGACCAACTAAAGAATAAAAACCCTGAGCAAATGAGAAGAGTAAAATTATGCAGATGCTTACATATCGGACATGAGATATTTTTTGACATTTTTTGACGGTTGTTTGACGGTGTGACTCAAATGCAATGACTTATGCCATCACAAGACCTAAACCCAACGGAACACCTTTGAGGGAGTTTAGAGCGAGGTGTTAGCTCTCTCCACCATCAAAATACAATTTTTGTATTTATTTTTGCAATCAATCAATTAATAATTAAAGTAGTGCTGGGCAATGATTAAAA
>NW_025732507.1:0-2484 GCF_021292245.1 Micropterus dolomieu
GAGCTGCATATTAACGAATCATACATGGATTAAAAAGTTGGGGTAATTTTTGTTGCGCCTCTCTGCGCTGTTTCCACCTGATCTTTATTTTCTTGGTGAGATGGAAGAATTTAGAAAGTTTTGAGAGCCTCCAGCTGCAGGAACACATGGATTAGGCTGTGCGTATAATCAGGAGCATCGGACTTCATCCAGCCAGGGAGAACGAGCGCTGAGCGTCCAGCGCCTCGGTTCCACTGGCAACAAAACGCATAGTAGGTCTACCGGCAGAAAAACTAAAAAACGACTTGTTTTTGTGGTTTTTCTGATTCGGTTTTGAAACAAAATAATCAAAGAACGAAGCGAACACGGATTAAAAATGTCCCTTTGTTTCTGATCTTAATAAATTTCTCTTGGCTGCTGGGTGTTAATCTCTTCTTTGTTTGTAATGAGGCGTTTGTCTCGCCTCACTTTTTATTGTTATTCATTTGAGTGCAGCCTTCGAACTCTGTCGCTGAAATGTCAGACAGGAAAAGGTGTTTCACAGCTGAAAAGAACGTGATGTGGATTTTTCCCAGGTGTCTCTGCGAAACATGAACCAGACTCGGTTTTACATCGTGGAGAACGGGAACCGGGAGGTGCGGGTCAGCCTGCTGATTGGAGGGCTGCCCCCCCTGCTGAGCAAAGAGGAGTACGTCCAGCTGATCCAGGAACACCTGACCATCAAGAGTGAGTTTCAGACCGATTTACCTGAGCGCTGAGCTGGACGGCTTGTAACACAAAGCTCATGTTAGCTCGCTGCTTCAGTCTGAGATTGAATATTAATGTTTCTCTCGGCGCCGACTGGTTTGTGTGTGAACACTTCCTGTCTACTCTTCTTCTTCAGCTCACAGCAGGAGCGCTCGTCTAACTCACCTCCGCTCTGCCTCTCTCTCCCTCTCTGTCTCTGCAGGTCACCTGGTCACCATCAGCCATGTCTATGCCAGTCAAGGTGAGAAAAGCTAAAGTAACTAAAGCTGCAGACGTAGAAAGTGGCATGAAAAGACGAGACTCAAGTTTTTACCTCAAATTTGTACTCCGAAGTATAACAAAGTAATTTATTTCCAACAAAGGATAACCAATATGCAGAAGAGGATTAGGGCCACATGTGAATTTGTTTTTGAGTTCTGAGTTTATTGAAGTCAGAATTCTGAGATTGAAGTCGGAATTCTGAGATTAAAGTCGGAATTCTGAGATTAAAGTCGGAATTCTGAGATTAAAGTCGGAATTCTGAGTTTAAAGTCGGAATTCTGAGTTTAAAGTCGGAATTCTGAGTTTAAAGTCGGAATTCTGAGTTTAAAGTCGGAATTCTGAGTTTAAAGTCGGAATTTTGAGATTAAAGTCGGAATTCTGAGATTAAAGAATTCTTAGTCAGAATTCTGAGATTAAAGAATTCTTAGTCAGAATTCTGAGATTAAAGAATTCTTAGTCAGAATTCTGAGATTAAAGTCTGAATTCTGAGAATTCTGAGTTTAAAGTCAGAAGAATTCTGATATTTAAGTCAGAAGAATTCTGAGAATTCTGAGATTAAGGTCGGAATTCTGAGTTTAAAGTCGGAATTCTGAGATTAAAGTCGGAATTCTGAGTTTAAAGTCAGTAGAATTCTGAGATTAAAGTCAGAAGAATTCTGAAAATTCTGAGTTTAGAGTCGGTAGAATTCTGAAAATTCTGAGTTTAGAGTCGGTAGAATTCTGAGATTAAAGAATTCTTAAAGTCAATTAAGTCAGTTAATCATCAAGATTAAAACCAAAAAAAATAATAATTCACTTTGGGCACTATGAAGCGCATGGCGCAGCTGAGTTTGGGGCGTGTCCAACTTCAATCTTGCTAGTAAAACGGCGGCAAAAAAAAGTCAGTGCGCCGGCGCATGGTTTGAAAGGGTTGTACTTAGTCTGCAAATTAGTCATGGGTGTGTTTGGGGGCGTAACATGCAATAAACCAATCAGTGTCATCGCCCTTTAGAAGCCGGGTCCCCAGGAGACGTGACGCCAGCCACAAGCAGAAGCTAGCATGCTTGTACTGACCCGCTGTTTGCTGTGTGTGTTTGTGTGTTCAGGTGCGTTGGCGTTGCAGATCTCGTGTTTCTCTGAAGCGGAGAGGATCTACATGCTGGCGAAAGACACGACTGTCAACAACAAGACGCTCGCTTCCCTCGTCATCCCAGAGATCTTGGTAACAGTCGCTCAGTCAACAACAAACACACTAACCAGCGCTTCAGAAGACAGATACCGCCTCGTGTTTACATAGTAACATCCCTGAAATGTGACGTACGTCAACACGCAGGTCATCCCTGACCACACCCACCTGACTGATGTTTCTGTTTCTTGTCGTCGTCTCTCAGACCAACAGGCTGGGGCCGGACGTCTGTCCTCTGCTGGTGTTTGTCAACCCAAAGAGCGGCGGGCTGAAAGGCAGAGAGCTTCTCTACAGCTTTCGGAAACTTCTGAACCCTCACCAGGTCTTTGACAT
>NW_025732508.1:0-2719 GCF_021292245.1 Micropterus dolomieu
AGCCAGGGTGACGGCTGTCTCATGGATGGGTCTAACGTGTGTTCACAAACTGTCATCAGAAACCCTCATCTTGAACTAAAACTGAGGTTCAAATATGTGCCTAAAATCCAGTCTGCGTACTTATTCAATTTTTTTGTATGTTATGTGTTCACACTGACAGGATAAAGTCAGCCATACTAAAAACTTTTTGAGCTTGCAGTTGATGGACACTATTGTCCTACAATGCAATGCACTAAGCATATAAGAAGCTGCTCACAGCTGGAGAAACAAAATTGTAGTTGGCATTGAAACAAACTCTTGAATCCCTCAGAAAACAAAAGAAATACAAACAATTTGGGCAAATGTTTAGTAAATTGTAACTTGCCCAATGATGCAAATATTACATAATGTCCTGTTGAGATAAAACAGTTAAAATCACCATGCTCCATTTACACATTACATTTGTTTTCAGTGTGTAAATGGAGCATGCTGATTTAGAAATGTTGTTCTTGCTGTGTTGCACCACTTCAGCCTGGATTTCTCTCATCTTGTTCACTTTATTAGAAACACCCTTAGAATGTGATTCAATCCAATACTGCTGTTGTTCTGCTGTAAAGTTAATCGTGCTCGGGCACAGTGCAAGGCAGCCGGGCCTAGTGAGTACAACCTAAGTGTTCAGTTACTGTTGACATAACCCATTCAATTCAATGGGTTTTAGCATTGAGGTCAGAGTTAGTGGTGCGTTAAATTAAGAGGTGTTTCTAATATTCTTCCGCCCTTGTGTTTGAAATAAAATAGGGAGGGCAAAAAATTAGAAACACCTTCCAATAGAAAGCAGTTCAGCTCAACGCCTTCTTTAACACATGACTGACTTTACACATTTCTGACAGTGTCAAAAAAATCGGAACATTAGAAACTTCGCAAAGGTACCGCTGAGTGCAAGTGGTTGTGATGTAACACTTGCAAACGATCAGATTCTTTGGTACGAACGAAAGGAATGGAGTCGTACTTGGTGAGAGCCGTTCTTTTTACCGTGTTGCCCAAATTTCCCAGCCTGCCCTAAATCCACTCCTCTTTACATGAACACCAGTGTACCAGTAACACAAACTGTCTGCGATCACAGCGTAGTGGGTCCACTTAATTACTATCCCATCAGTAGTTATTAAGTGTTACATGACTTGCATTCAAGGCAAAGCAACTTTATGAATGAAATGTGTTAAAATGTAAATAGAGTAAATTCAGAGCCTACATGTACACCTTCTGATGACAATTTTTTTTCCATCACTCCAACACTATATAACACAAATGCTGTAACACTACATTATTTCAAATAATTGTAAAGCTTTTAGTAATGGTCTGTGTGTGTGTCATATTTTTTGGTGTTTTAGAACTCGATCCGCCACAACCTTTCCCTGAACCGGTACTTTATCAAAGTGGCCCGCTCTCAGGAGGAGCCGGGCAAAGGCTCCTTCTGGAGGATCGACCCCGCCTCTGAGGGCAAGCTGATAGAGCAAGCCTTCAGGAAGCGCCGGCCCAGGGGAGTGCCCTGCTTCAGGACCCCTGTGGGACCTCTTTCCTCCAGGTAAAGAGCACGAGTGTGTTACTTGAAAGATGTGTTTTCAGTGTCAGTACGAGTGTCTTGAGTTTGTAGGGCTGCACTATGTCAGTAATCAACCGTCTCTCTTTTCCTGTCCCAGGAGCGCTCCAGCTTCTCCCAACCACACAGGGGCACTGTCTGCCCACTCCAGCGGGGTCCAGACCCCAGACAGCCTGTCGAGAGAGGGGTCCCCAGTCCCCATGGAGCCAGAGCCACTGCCAGCCCCAACTCAAACCACAACAGTCCAGCCCAAACTTGCTGTCATCCAAGAAGCCCGCTTTGCACAGAACTCCCCTGGTAAAACATGCCCTTTGTCAAGTTTTTCTCCCTTTCACTGAACCATTTAACTCCTCTTGGCTAAAGGGCTGACATGGACGCTCCTGGACAAATAAAGATTCTTTGTGTTCAGCTCTGAGGTTAAAAGGGCTAAAACATTAGGTGACCATGCCAATCACTGTCCCCTCATTTTTATGCGATGTGTGCAGTGTTTATATGAGCCTTCATTTTCTACAATAGTGAATGACAGTAAAGAGTTTGTCAGTAACCCACAGCCCTGCCCTCTGATAGGCTCCCCCCTCAACAACCAGCCAGTACTGATCGCCGTTCAGCGCCAGATGCCTCAAACAACCATGAAGTCCGTGACCTACGCCATGGCGACGCCAGCCATAGTCACAACAACGGTTAGCTCCGCCCCCGTCATGCAGACAGTGCACGTCGTCCACCAGATCCCAGCCGTCACCATGGCAACTGTTACTGGACAGCCTACTGCCACAGTGAGCCCAGAACCTCAGGAGAACGGAGGCGGAGAGCACCAAGAGATCAAAGGTGAGCCAGCTGGTGTGGTCAGTCAGTATCATGTTGTGACTGTATGTGCGAGGTGAGTCTGATACTAGTTTTTTCTCCCGGTGTGTAGTCAAAGTGGAGCCAATCCCATCTATCGCAGCCTCGTCTATAGGTGGAGTCAGTCGCATCATCCAGAGCTCTCAGGCTGCCCCGCTGACAACGGTTACCATCGTGCAACAAGCCCCCCGCGGTCAGCACCAACTCCCTGTAAAGGCCATCACACAAAACGGGACCCATCTGGTCCCCCTCGGTACTGCTGCTAGCACAGGTGACACACACACACACACACACACACACACA
>NW_025732509.1:0-2367 GCF_021292245.1 Micropterus dolomieu
ATCATTTATCACCGATGATGAACCCCCACGAAGGATATTCTAGCGTTTAAAAGCAGTACTTGGAGGTGCATGCAATTCATGCATGACACTGTCAACACATGGGCCTCTAACGTTTTCTGATATTTGGACAACGATGTTGACGTCTGCGGAGCCACGAACTAGGCGGGCTGTCTTGATCGTGTATTGAGATGCAGAGTTAGGCTTTTTAGGCGTGGTGTAATGTCCATTTTGGAGCATTTTGAGCTGCCTGCTTTGTTCTGATATGTGCACTGCCGCCAGGAATCTCCCGCTAACTTGGTCATTTCATGCACGTACTAACATGCAAGTGCATTGGGAGGGGGGAGGCAGGGGGGTTTCCTGTCTTGGTGAGAATAAATCCATTTTACAATCTGCAATTTGCACACTTGTTTGAATGCACATGCTTAAAAGGGCATCTACTTTTATTTGTACTATGCGGTGCGTTCGTGTACTGCTGCTGTGACATTTCCCCCAGAGATAACTGAAGTAGGGTGAGTGTTGTGAAACTGGGACAACTGCCACAGTTAGCAATAAACTTATTGACGAGGAACACACAAAATAACCCAAAAATGCTTATTCATCACTGGCAAAGCATCTGATTGGGGGGAAAGGGTCATATAGATCATATGATGTCATAAATTGGTGTGGCATCGTGAACAGTGACACTTGATTCCAGTAAAATTCCCTTTGAAAAATGTATTATAATATGAAAATGTAATATTTTAAATAGCTAAAACTCCAAAATTCACTCCAGGAGCCAATGGCAGACAAAAGATAGGCAATAAGGAAAGACAGGAGAAAAGAAGCACGGAAATCCCAAGGTCAAAAGCACAATCAGGGAAGCGAGGACAGAATTAAAGGTGAAGTTCTACAATATGAAGAACTAGTAGGAGCAGAGCAACCTAAGACTGTTGGCTCTCGCTTGCAACATCCCAAAAAGGATCTACACTGCAAAGGAGAGTGAAATAACATGATAAATATTATATAATGTTTGACTGGCCGAATGAACTCCTTCAGGAGGATGAGTTTGTCTCATCTGTTGGACCCACTGTTCCTGGCTCTGGTCCAGCAGGTCCCCGGAGTCGGCAGGGTCAACAATCTGGCCGTCCTACACAATAGCATCCAGAAGCCCTGCCACGCCGCCGACACCAAGCTGGAGCCATTTGTGGGTCAGGCTGTAGCTCAGCAAATCCACAGTTTCTTCCACAATGACACTGCTGCTGGAACCTGAAGGCTCGACCCTAGGTCTGTATCTAACCAGGAAGGTTTAGATTTGTGTGAAATGAAGGTTTGAAAACAAATGATCCCTGGAACGGCAGAGTGATTCTGGATGGAGACAGTGAAAACAGCACTTACCCCTCCATCTACACCCCCACTGAGGCAGATATTCATTCTCTGGGAACCATGACAATCCATCCAATAATTGTTGAGAGATTGATTGCATATTGATTACTGCTCATTGTTTGTGGTTGGTTGTCAGGATGCAGCAGCTAATTAGCAGACCCACTTTAGGAGCCCCGTGTTGCATTTTGTATGACTCATTAGCTGCGTAACTGACATTTTTCTGCCATCATTTAACATTTATTCATTTAGCTGACGCTTTCATTCAAAGCGACTCACAATTCAAATTTATGTCAGAGGTCGCACACCTCTGGAGCTGAGGGTTAAGTGTCTTGTTCAGGGACACAATGGTGGACTCCCCAGTGGGGAGTTGAAGGCATGCGTCTTATCCACTGCTCCATCACCTCCAGTTTCAGTGTTGCTTAAATGTTAAACTCAATGATCATAAGCAGTGTTTCCCACAGAATGACAGCGTAACTGTGGCGGGGGGCAGGTCTACTTTAACAGGTGCAGACTTCGGCACAACACCTGGCACTGCAATCACATCACCATGACATGAGCAAGGCGACGGCAGGCGCCGGGTCCGGCGCACGCAGTTGTTGTTCTCTGGTTGCACACACCTTTTGCCTAATCATTGTTCTAAGCTCACGCAGTCTACAGGAGGTAGATTGTGTCTTACGGCGCTGTTTATATATCCCGCCCCTGCAGTCCCTGCAGCTATGGTGGTCAGCCGGTTTCCCTTATGTCATTTCTATCCAAAGCAGAGATGCTCACAAGTCTTTGAGCTAGAGTCCAAGTCAAGTCTCTCGTGGTTATAATGAATGTTGTATCACCTGCTGCATTCAATCCAGGTTGCTAATGAAACTTCATAGCTATAAGGAATACTGTTAACCTGTTTTTCATTTACAGAGCACAACCATGTGATGTGAAATGCAATTAATGACAGCTTATTAAATACTATAAGTCAATAAAACGGTGGCGTTGCATAATCAACAATAAATCTTAAAA